>NW_026717822.1:0-14104 GCF_029784015.1 Lycium ferocissimum
TTTTATCACAATAATTTTAACTTTATTGAAAATACATTTTTTGGGGTTGTGGATGGCGTATTTCGGGATTACATTGAAAATGTCGTCATTAATTTGTCATGTCACGATCTCATCAACATCATAAGCCAAATGGCCACACTCTTATCATTCACTTTACCTACTTTAACGACTTTACCCTGAACTTTACAGGAATCATCATCAAGTCCGCTAAAAAAAACCGGAGACGTCATTTGGCTATATAGCCTCCTCATCTGCAAACGGCTACACTACTTTTTACTCTACACTTCCTTATCATTCACTTTACCTACTTTAACGACTTTACCCTGAACTTTACAGGAATCATCATCAAGTCCGAAAATAACCGGAGACGTCATTTGGCTATATAGCCTCTCAGTTTTAAAAGCCAAACGGCTACCTGTTTACTTTACACTCTTATCATTCACATTACCTCTTTAACGACTTTACCACAACTTTGCGAATCGTCATCAAGTTCCCGAAAAATAACCTGAGACGTCATTTGGTATACGGCCCTCCGCATAAGCCAAATGGCTACGCTCTTACTTTACTCTCTACTTTATTACATTACTTTATTAATAAATTTATCATTCACTTTACCTACTTTAACGACTTTACCTTAAATTTTAATGACATCATTTATCATCGAGTCCCGGAAGACAGCCGGAGGCCCCTTTTTATCATTAAAGTCTCCAAAGACAACTGGAAATATTATGTCACGACCCAGCCCCGTGGGCCGTGACTGGTGTCCTATTTGGACACCCAAACGGGCTTTCATATCAAATCATCATAATTTATCCTAACTCAGATATCATAGTCATCATTTTAAACAGAAGTAAAAATAAATACCAACTTACACCGCAGATATAAAATGCCATATCAACGTCAGAAGAGCGGCGGAATGTACATCGCCGAACATATATACACATATGCAAACATATGGGCCACCTAAACTCCGCATCAAACGGGGACTCCATTAAGATACAAATCACATACAAAAGCAGAGACACACGTGACTCTCGACCCACATATATGACTATAGGCCTCGTTACTCGGAAACGTAGGAAACATATGACGGGACCCCGCCGTACCCAAATCGTCCAAATATACGACAACATATATATGGCAAAGACATATATACCAAGATAGACTCAGGATCAAAAGGAGCAATCCAAGATAGCGGTGCGTAGCCCACCGAAGGATCACGAACGTATGTCTGTGTACTGCGGGCATTAAACGCCCCGAAGAAAGGGGTCGATGCAGATTTAAAGAATGCGAGTATATAAAGCTTGTGGCATGTAATCCAAACCGCGGTGAAATGTGAGTACAAAGAGAAAATACCAAATCAAGTATCAAACCGTGCTAAAAAACATATGTGAATAATACAAATCAAAATCATGCATAACGCTCAGGAACGTGGCTACCACCCGACGCTGGTGCCACAACACAACATACTCCGAAAGGTTTCAAATCTCCGAACAAATCCCAAACATATCATATCACACATATCATATCGTGACATATCACGTCAGCGGAATGATTCATATCATCGGCCATATCACAAGATAACTCCATATACGGTAAGCCGCGAAGGCGTAGGTCTCGTAAACCGAACATAACATACTGCGCATTAATTTATCATAAGGCGCACGATTACAAAAGGTTTTCTACGGATCGACGAACAATATCACAATAACATGCACGAGCGGATTAGTGAGAGACTAATGCAATTTACACGCAAAACAGTTGTAAAAGCATAGTATAGTCTTGTGACGACAATTGAGCAAACTAGTCTAAATGATTGGGCAATATGGAATCCGTTTCACAAAGTATTTCAATAGTCGAACTTGTAATTCAAATACTTATTAGAACGTATTTGAGTCATTAGGACATAATTCTTTGGTAACCATAATCATATGCAAAAGTTTCTTCTAACATCATACCAAATAAGCCAAAGTAGGACAATCAGAGGGAATCTCAGGGCTAGTGGGCCCGCCTCGGTCAAGTCGAGGTGGCCTGCGAAGTTTTACGAGTAGTAGGTCTTATGGAAGCATCCGCGAAGGTTTCAAGGCAATCCGAGTTCGTTTGGAAAGGTTACAGAAGTTTGGACATCTTCTGGCAATATATAAGAATTATAGTTCAATTGTGCTGAATGAATAGTACTCAAAATCAAACTCGGTTTTCCAAGAGCAGAATTATTTTCGGGGTTTCGATTTCAACCTAGTATGACTAAGACATGCCAAATGGAGAAAAGGTAGGCTTTACATACCTTACGCGCGTCTTACGCTCGCTTAAACTCAATTCCCGTTTAGCGGAATCTACAAATGGTCACATTTTACCAAGTGTGAGTTATAGATTCTAAGTATTCAACTTAAGGTCATGTTTGTCTACCGGAATTTCGGCAAAGACTCTCCCCTATACATATAACATCCCGAGAATCATCTCGGCTAAAATATCAACAACAACAACCCAACATCAACAATCACCACAAACCACATTATGGCACAAGTAGTCTCCTTTTCACATAGTTCAATAATTTCCATCCAACTTCACATTATCAAACTAATATCAACATTTTCCATATTCATTAACTAATTCAATATTATTCGAATACATTCCGATAACGTTCCAAACAATATTCACAAATTCAAGCATTCCCGCCAATTTCCATATTCTATCCAAAGCTTCTACAAATAAAACAACGCTTCCAAATCACATTGTTTTCCTTCTAAGCTCACTAACAACAACCATAATTAACATTTAGGACTTTAATTCCATACTTATATAAAAATCATATAAATTCACATAATTTCTCATAATTACATACAAGCAATTCCAATGCCAATTCAAGTCATTAAACCTTTATTTGCATCACCAAGGTCACAACAACACAACTAACAAACTAATTGAACTTGAATTCATTCCTCCTCCACACCAACATGGCTCACGGCCAAACATGCTATTCACACACACACACGCCATGCACACACACACCACACTTCCATAATTCTCATCTACTTCTAATCATTATAACATGCAAACTTATTCCATAACACAAGAAATGGAATTCTTACCTTTTTCTTCAATTTCAACTTTACATAAACGTCGCTCTTTCGCTAAACCAATTATATCACGTCGGAGGGCGTCCTAAACTTGACAAGAATTCAACAAGAATAAGATTTTTGGATCCAAGTAGAAGGCTAAGAATTTTTTTTTTCTTTAAGGGGGGGTTCGGCCGAAGGCTCTATGGAATAGCTCCCAATTTTTTTTTGTTTGTTTGGTCTTTTCTTGAAACTTCTAAGGATGAACACATGTATATACTCTCTTAACTAGTTGTCACATGGTCATCACATGATCACTTATAATATGGACTTGGGCCATTTTTATTATACCATGGCCGGCCACCCCTAGTGTTGGGCCTCAATTTCCTTATTTATTTTTTTTGAGCCCAATCCATTAGAACTCTTGTTTTGTGATTCCCGAAACTAATTTTTGAAATTCCAATTTTGCCCTTGGCTTTATTCCGCACTTCCACACTAACATATATTTTTGAACCACTCATAGGTTGATGCAAACATTAATTTGACCTTATTTCTTACAAGTCAACATTATTTCAAATTTTTCCGAACATGCGAAAACACGGGATATAACATATTATTCCGTCTTCTGCGTAAACATCACTCATCATTCAAGTCCCTAAAGACAAACAGAGACAATATTTGGCCATACGGCCTCGTCATTTCATAAGCCACACAGCTTCATCCTCATCCTTATACACATATTATTGTCATATTATTTTGTTCTTTTGACTTTACTCCAAACCTTACATACAACTTTAACAAGAATTTCAGGTCACTTTACCCGAGACATTACAACATCGGACGTTGAGCAAACCATATCAAGACTCCAGTTTGAAAATAGAGACATCACTTCAACTCATCGAATTTTCATTTTCCTAGCCATACGGCTTTACATTCATCTCAATTTATATTTCAAATTCTACTTTATCTTACTTCATTTGCTAACTACTTTACCTTAAGTTTTGACAGAAAATACAATCCACATGCATCAGTTACAAGAAACGCAGCACAACATGGAACTTTATCTTACGCAGTGAATTGGGGCAAATTTGCTGAAGTGGAATGTCAAACTCCCTACCAAGGTCACGGATCTACTCTCGAACTCAACTCCGCCTACGTCCACAAACACGTAATACGTAGGGTATCCAAATTTTCTTTCATATCCACCGCTAAAACTCAACTCTTTTCCTAATCTTGTATCCCTTTCTATATCCCGGGGCGCCCATAATCAACACCGGAGCAATTGTTGAGAATCTGCATCGTGTCTAGTAGAGTCCTACTTATGGGTGTGTTGCGCGCTACATTTATAATTAGGAGGCTATAAACATATGTTCCTTTCTCGAACATTCTTATTACCTATCTTTAACCCCTCGAGTATGCAACTCACAACTCATTCAATATCTTTTCAAAATCATTAACATCTCTCAATACCCCCATCAATCTTTACTTCACAACACCCTAGTCTCACCATAATTCAACATTGGGGCAAAAAGCGCAGCATCGATATCGACCCGCTTCTTGCGAACTACATACGACCTGATTCTCATTGAACCCGAGATATTAGGCAACTCAATACAGGGGTTCAGCTATAATTTTTCAACATCCATAATCTTTTCCAACATCTCTTCAACCCATAAACTTTTTCTAACATCCTTTCAACCCCCATAATCTTTGGCACTATATCTTCTAACTCATATTTTCTCAAGTTTTTCCCAGTTCATATCTGTTGATCGGAACAAAATTGGCTACTACGTCAACTTCTTCACCCGAAAACTCTTACATCATCTTCGATCGAAGAGGGGCAAAACTATTGACACCCAATTTTTCCCTCATTTATTCCAATTTATTTCCTTGGGCTTCTAATTTTATAGTCAATCTAAATACTTTTTATTCACTACTATGTTATTACTATTGCTGCTATTATTTGTAAGTATCGTTACTTTATTATAATTACTATTTTAATATTACCCTCACATTACTACCTATTTATTACTTGTTAATCATAAAGTTAAGCTAGATAATCTTTCTTACTCTATTATTACATTATCTATATATTTATAGTTTTGCTATTATTAGTGAGTTAGTAAAATTGAATTGTATCCTTGTTACTATTAATTACTAATTGTGTGATTATTACATATACTTTCGAAATTATAAATTTCTACAAAGAAACATGAGGAATTGGATTAGAATATGGAGAAGACCAAGCACATAGCCAAGAGATGGCCCAATTTTCGACCAAATTAGCAGCCCAAATACCCTAAATAGCCCAAACCCGCCAGATCCTTTAACCGACCAAACTACCCTCACTTTATTCGCCAAAATGACTGAAACACCCCTTCATTCAAATTCAATTAAGGTTGGTTTCTTACACTTTCTAAGCGCAATTTTTTGCTATTCCCTATCATCCTCACATGGTAGAACCACTTTGTCTTCTTCCCATTTTTGATGAATGTTTAGTCCTTCATCAACCATGGCAGGGTTTGACCTTCCCAATTTGTGCAAGTCTCGGTACCACCAACACAAGAGGCCAACAAACATCTTGAAATCAGATTTTTCTACACAGAGAAAATCAAAAAGCAGAGATTCAATTCTAATCCGCGATGCCCTATGCTGCACCCTCAAACGGCTATATTTTGAGATCGAAATCCTGCTCACAAAACCCTACTTTTCTACTCCTATAAATATCTCTTTTAGCTCTTGATTTCTAGGACGAAGCTTGAATGATGGAAAACTCTCTCATTTAAGCTATTTTCTCCGTTTCTCAAAGAAAATTGTGTAGCATTTTGTTATCTCTCAATCTCTATCCGTTTCTATTTTGTCAAAGGAGAGTAGATCCGAGACCCCGACGTCTTAGTTCATTGCACCCACAAGAGGTAAAATCTGAATTTCTTCTTATTTATTTAGTGTCGATGTGTGTTTTGATGTTGGGAAATCATGTTAGTATCTAAGTTTATGTTCTAGAAAACATGACTATAGTAGTGAATTTGTTTAGTCGAATGTTATATAAATTTAGAATATGTGCTATGTGTCTATTATATAGTATATGTATTTTTTTATATACTTTAGACTTCGTATGTTATATGTTGTTGGGTTTACTTCTCGTTGGAGTGTTTTCTGATGACGACTTTTTTGTGATGAGTGGTTATATTCGTTGAATATTTGAAAAGTGTGTTTGCCTTCGTTTCTTAGTTGCGTGTTTAGATATCACGAATATAAGACACAATTTCAATTTGTGTTTAAATGGACTTCCTGTTAGACCAAGAATTTGTCCATATCATATAGATCTCATAACCTGAAGTGGAAGTTTTAAAATTTATTTGCAGTAGAAATCATTAACTATCATGTTTATAGATTATTCTGGATGACTTAGCATTTAAGGAGTCGAAGGTAAAACCGGGTTCATGTGGTTATTACTGAGTAAATGCTTGTCATATTATCTTCTTAATAATTTATGGGCACTTCTATATTTAATAATCTGTTAGAAACCAAACATTTATTCAGATATAGTAATTAAGGTAATACGTATGTTGAGAGGCCTATATATAGTGTTTGTGATGTTCTGTTGTGAACCATGATGTTAATGTGATTTCTAGTTCATTGTTTGGTTTAATGGCTTGATGTACTATTGAGGACGACATTCTCCTTTCTAACTAAATCACTTTTTCTTTCTTTGTTTCGCATGAACACCGGAGCCGAAGAGTTTCACTTTGAGACTCAACGACGCCATGAAGTTATCCTCATCAATTTACCCATACCCGTAATCTACCATGGGATATGTCCCGAGACCCCGGAGATATTGTTGAAAAGCTCCATTTCCTTTATGATTCATCTTGTAGATGCTAACTTTGTCGTGTGCCTTTATCGTATAGTTCATATAAGAACACATTTATTGCTTGTTTGACTCTCTACTTGTGGTGAGCATCTAGTTAATAATTAAACTTCATAGGGATAATACAGGTATTGCCTCTATAATAAATCATTTAGTATTTTATAATGTTCAGCTCCCTTTCTTTTCTTTTTTTTTTCCCCCGCAAAAAATCCTACTATCTTTTAAATCATTATTGAGTTTATGTTTTCAAGACTTTAATAAGTCAATGGGTGAGCAGATCTTTGATTTTATTCAAGCCAAACTTTGAGCCTTGATTTATTTAGAAAATTGTTTGCAAAATGGCATAAAGTCCAGTCGTTGTTTTCTGCCTAACTTGGCATGATAGCTTTAATGTGTTTAATTAGGAGCTTAACGAGGAAATGTATTTTCTATACTAAACTAGATTTTTAAAGTATTAATCACCTTGTTATCCATTCTCTATTCTTGAATTCCAGGATAAAATTATTTTAACTTCACATCATTTCCCAATCACGTAAATTAGACTTAAATATAAAGTTAGTCAACTTTTGCTTTTTCACTTTTAAATACTAATTCTCTCTTGTTTTATAATTAACCAATTATTTTATACATTATTACTTATACTTTACAAGGCTTTTTAATTAACATAAGTCCGGTTGGTTAACCATTTTTAATGGATCTTAAAGGATGCTTAATATCTTCCCTTTAGATTAATTGAACCCTTACCTAGAATATTTTGGTTTCGTAGACTTTAAATGGAGTTAACATTAGAAAATTATTTTAATTGACTTTAGGTGTCCTGATTCACCATAATAATTAGGTGGCGACTCCTTAACTGTAATTAACCCCGGAATTACCGGAATGTTGTAAACCATTTTTACTCCGGTTAAAATGGGGCATAACAAGAGGCATTGGTTGGAGCCTCATTATGAGATTCACCTTCTTCTATATTTGCTGGTGGCTCACTTTCCATCCGCCTTTCTATCGCAGCCTTGCCCTTCCGGAGCGGCCAGGTGTATTTTCTCTTCTCGGCATCGCTGAAATCATAACGCACAATTAGGGAGGAAAAAAATCTTATAGCATGGCTCTATGGCACGATCTAATAAGAAGAAGAATGATCATTTTTCCAAAATGCCCCGCAGCCTCTTGTTTATAAGTGTGGCGTGCTTCACACCCATAAACGAGACTCTACTGGACACGGCTCGTAGACACACCCTAGGACGGAACTTCTCTGATGTCACTTTTGTCATGACCCGACTAGGGGAGATGACGGGTACCCAGAGCTAACTACCGAGCACCACTCATTATGCTAATCTGCGTACTCATAACATATAATCTCGAAGGCAACACATGCATATATATAAGCCCTCGCGGCTGCAAAAATGATATACAAATGTACAATGTAGTCATCATGGGACATCTACCACCCACACATATACATCTGCGAGCCTCTACTAGAGTACTAAGTCATAAGGACGGTACAGGACCTTGTCGTGCCCAAATATATACACAAAATAATATCTCAGAAATGGCACCTCTAGAAGAGTGGGGTGCTTCTGTAAGTCTGCTGAGTAGCTCCTAAGAATCTGGGCCACCTCCCTGTCTACCTCTGGGCATGAACACAGCGTCCAGAAAGAAAGGACATCAGTATGAACATTGTACTTGGAATGTAAGGCATGGACAATAATAACATATCGAAAAGATAAGGAAACATCAATTAATGGAACAACCTGTAGCTGAATGTCACTTAAGAAGGAATAATGCATGCTAACTTACATCATGAACAACATCATATCAAGTATGTATACATATAAGCTGCCCGACCATATGTGTACGATGTGATCATCATTAGTCCGCGTCCAGGCCTCCCGCGTCTGGGGTAAACATCTCATGCTGCCCACTAGTGGTGTCTGTCCATGCCCTCTAGACATGGTGTATATGCCGCCCGCTTTAGAGGTGTTTGCCCGGCCATATAGGCGCGGTGTAATCTCATTATCATATACTCATCATAAAGCATACATAAGAACTCAAAGCCAAACTGTAACTCTATCGGGGTGACGTAAGGTCGAGAACCCCCGATTCTATTGTGGAGTAGCCATGTTCATCATGCCTTACCTTGAAAGAACTAGCATTATAAGGTGAGTGTAACAACAATGAGCAACATCAAAGAATCATATAAGAATCATTAGCTTCGTAAAATTGTCATATCATGAACTTTAGAATCCCTAAACTTAGACTCATCATCATCATTATCATCGTCATCACATATCTCTTATCTTTAACTCATGAGAAGTTCCTTATACACGTAGACTCATAATTTCCAGGATGTAAGAACGTCATGGAAAGATAAAGGAAGTCGTATCATACGAATCATGCCTTAAGAAAAGAAGGGACTAGCCTTACATACCTTTTTGTCTCTCTAACTTTATCAGTTAAACGCTCCCCTCCAATGTTCACGATTCTACATTCAAGGAAATACCTACTAGAATTAGATAATAAAAAACATGCTTAAGCTTAGGCTAAAGCTAATGAAAATCTGGAAGCATTTCCTTTGTTTCTACAACTTCCTCCATAAGATATAACAGCTCCCAAACATCAATAACAACATTCATAATACCATAATCAATAACTTCGACTAGTTCGACATTATTCAATTCTCGATTTCCTCTCAAAGTCATCCATAACCCTAGTCATAATACAACGCTACATTCATCCTTATATAATGCTTCTCCAATATTCTTAATATTATTTATAACAATATTATACTCATAATATCTCAAGAGCTATGATTCATGTCAAATACTATTAAAAAATACCCTTATTTCATGATTGAGCTCCATATTCTACCTACTTCCATAATCTAAGTCTTTCAACCATCCAATATCCTTAACAATATGAAATGATCATAAAACTCACCTTTGATTGTGAAGAAATGGGTTTTGGATGGAAACACTTCACTTGGAGAAAACCCTAGCTCCAATTTCAAAGAGATTTCTTGCATCCATCAACTCTAGCTAGCATTCTTGCACTTGATTCTACTACTTTTTGATGTTTGATCTTTAATTTTCCCTTGGATATGTGTAAGAGAAGTGTGGAGAAAGTTCTAGAGGTTTTGAGAGTGTTAGAGAGAAGTGGGAAATGAAAAGAATGAATTTGGGACCTCCTTATATAAAATTAAAAATCTGCCCATCGGGAGTTATACGGACCATTATACGGTCCGTATAATTTTATACGGTCCGTATAATTTTATACGGTCCATATAATTGACCGTATAACTCCATCAGTGATGGACCTTTGCTGTAACGATTATACGGACCGTATAAATGGTCGTATAATCCACTTTCTCTCCGAACTTGTTCTCGTCGTTTCATTGATCTCCAATCTTTATTGAACCTTCTTAGCACTTGTTTAACACTTCATTAACAATCTAAGGAGCGTTATAACTCTTATTTAACACATTATTAAGTCAACATTAGCTCGGTACTTTGCAAATCCTTATGCAAAACACGACTTATGCTTGGCATTCTTCAACGAACTTTCTCCTCTCGCCTCAAACGTGTTTAGAATCTAAATTAGAACCGTTAAGTACCACTTCTTACTTGTAGAAACCTCATACACTTCTTACCCTGCGTTAGTCTATCTACCATATGACGACATGAAATTTTCTGAGGTGTAACAATGGGACAACTGGCTCCATATCAGCAAGTATCATAGGAATCATAAACCATGTCAAACACATGGTTCTTGGTAGCTCAATTTATTTCTACCCGCAAGTGGTATATCTGCTATTTGCCCGGAAGTGGAATAACTTGTTTCCCCGGAAGGGAGATATTTTCTATTTACACGCAACTGGGATATCTACTTTTAACACACTTGCTCGTCCACCTTAGAAAGGGATGAATATGTGCTAGTCCACCTTAGAAAGGGACGAATTTGTGCTTATCCACCGTAGAAAGGGATGTACTTGCTCGTCCAACTTAGAAAGGGACGAATATGTGCTCGTCCACCTTACAAAGGGACATGCACGTTTTCCTACCTCTACAACAAGCAAACGATGCTCAACGGTCTTATATATGCCATTACAGCTCATTTAAGATTATTTTTTACTGAAGTCGCTGGAAATGCGATGACGTAGCTACTAACCACTTTCTTTGAGTAAAGATTTTAAGGCAATTGTCATACGCTCAAAGGCATCGGGGTTATGGCCGCATGGACAGGTCGTCAGATGAAGACAATGGTTGTCTAAATCTTCAAGAGATAGTTTTTGTCCACTCACATCATCTAGGAATCATAACCCATATCAAACACATGGTTTTCGGTATTTCAATTTATCTTTTACCTGCAAATAGGATTTATTACTTGTTTTCTTGGAGGCCGGATTTATTACCTGTTTAACCAACATAATGGGATGCTAATCACTAGAGTGAAACGCTACCCGGTAACACGGAACGTTAATCACCAAAGTGAAATGCTACTCGGTAAAACGGAACGCTAGTCAATTTGGTGAGACGCTAACCGACAAAATGGGACGCTAATCACCAAAATGAAATGATACCCAGTAAAACGGAATGCTAATCACTAAGGTGAGACTCTAATCGATGAAACAGAATGCTAATCACTTAGGTGAAATGCTAACCAAAAGATGGGATGCTAGTCACCGAAGTGAGACGCTACCAAATGAAAATGAAACAATCATTTAAATTATTTTTATCTGTCGCAAGGGCCATTCATACAAACCCCGCCAAAAGGGCTATTCATACAAATAACAATAGCCACAACGGCCATTTCATTCAAACAATGGCCACAAAGGCCACTTCAGTCAAACAAAGACAACAACGACCACAACGACCATTTCATTCAAACAACAGCCACAAAGCCCACTTCATTCAAACAAAGACAACAACGACCATTTCATTTAGAATACAAACTGCCGCAGGAAGCCATTTCATGCAAATAGAATGCAAGTGGTCAAAAACACAACAAATATCAAAAATAAACAACATCACCAAAAGAGAAACATTCATGCAAACAATGATCGGAGGAGGTCAAGCGGAGTCAGACGATGTAAATCTAGTCACAAAGGCCGCAGTATTCGTTATTAGACCCAAACGATGTAAATCCAGTCACAAAGGCCGCAGTCTTCGTTGTTAGACTCTGACAATGTAAATTCGGTCACAAAGGCTGCAGTATTCGTTGTTAGAGTCAAAGCTATGTAAATCCGATCACAAATGCCACAGTTTTCACCTTTAGAGTCAAAAGATGTAAATCCGGTCACAAAGGCCCTAGTATTCGTTGTTAGACTCAAATGATTTAAATCTAATCACAAAGGCCGCAGTCTTCATTGTTAGACTTAGATGATGTAAATTCGGTCATAAAGGCTGCAGTATTAACTGTTAGTGTCAAAGATGATGCAAATTCGGTCAGAAAGGCCGCAATCTTCATCTTCAGAGTCAAACGATGTAAATTCGATCACAAAGGTCACAGTATTCGTTATTAGAACCCCTGTTGACCCTTTCCCGATTTCATCAGGCGAGTTTTAGTGTGACTTTTTTGAAGTTTGAGCCTTAAAGTTCGATATATTTGACTCAAAGTTTACTTTTGGATAAACGGACCCGGAATTCCATCGATTCTGAGAGGTATGGATAACCATTTATGACTAGGTGGGATATTCGATTTGGTTCCTAAGGCACTCGAGAGCTTTTTGGGACTTTAGTTGGTAACTTCGCTTTGGGCCACTGGGGATTGACTTGGTCAAATAGAACCCCGTTGGAAATTTTGAGGCCACATATGAGTTTGTAGCGTGTTTTTATGTGTCTTTGCATATTTATTTTGTATCTGTGAGGCCTCGGGGGATAGTCGAATTTAGGGTTGAATCTTTTCAAAAATTAGGATTTTCTAGTGTCTGGTGTCCATTACAGCGGCACCAAAGTCACGGCAGCGATCTGGCTGTAGCGATGGACTGGCCGCTGTAGCCAAAGTAGGAAAGTTATGGTGAGTCGCTCCAACGGATATATGTCTGTTGAGGCGGACTCGCTATAGCGTGGTGAGAGCTGTTGTAGCGGCTGGTCGAGATTTTTAAGTGAGACGCCATAGCGGGCCCTTGTCTGCCATGGAGAGCTTGCTATAGTGGAAAATCCCACCACTACCGCAGATGACGGGCAGTGTATTCTATCTTTTCTTAAGTTAAAACCCTTTAACCCTATCATTTCCCTTCATCAATCTTTAAGCACACTTTGGGCGAATTGAATAGCTTTTAGACTGAATCTTCTTGGAGGTAAGATCTTTGACCCTAGACTTCATCATTTACCTTCCTAAATTCTTAATCCATGCTTAGAATCTAAGTGGAGAAGATGATTCTTATGATAAATTTCTTGAAATGGGTTTTAGACTTCCTAAATGGAAATTGATGGTGAAATTGACTAGTATAACCATAGAATTTGATGGAATAATTGTAGTTAAGCTTATTTCTTCCATTATTATTGATTAATTTGAGGATTGAAAAGCTAGGGTTCTTACTCAAAACTGGGGGTTTCACTTTAAATCCGAATTAGGCTTAATCTTGAGTTGTTTTAGCAATTGAATAGTGGGTTTGATCATCTAGAACGTGAATTTGCTATTCCACCTTCCAATTTCCCATTTTACCCTTGTGGGTCCGTTTCCCCAATTCCAGGAGTTAGAATTTGACCTAACTAGAAGTATAGCAATATGGGTATTGTTCTTCTTGATTTCTAATGTAGAACTAGAATATGATTAGACTTTGAGTATTTGGAGGTGCAAAGAAAGGGCAAGCCTAAGGTTTGATGATTCGTGGCTCCTGTTCGATTTTTTAGGTGTGTTCCGACTTACCTTTTGGTTAGACTTCGGTTAGTGAATCATATGTAGAGTTAGTGATTATTGGAGAAAGCATGTAAACCTTCGGGTATGAAGTTTGGGATGGAATACTTAGGTCGGTATTGTTGTTGACTATGGCTTGTCGCTTTATTCTGTTCTATTGAGTTGTTGCCATATTATGATTTGTTGGCTTGTTGCCACGTGATTGATTCTAGAATTGGTTCTTAGTGATTTCTTTATGACTCGGAGAGCATATTTATCATTGTTGAGGTTGTTTGAAAGGAAAATAAGGTTATGATATTGATATTGTGATTGAGATATGTGTCCA
>NW_026717823.1:0-14200 GCF_029784015.1 Lycium ferocissimum
AAAATTCCGGTATGTAAAGCAAAAAAACAAAAAATAAACCCCCAACGGATTTTATCAAAAAAATATAGAAATCGGAAAAAAAAGCCCGTGAATTATATCTCATATATCCATATCATGTCATCAAATCATTATAAAATACAACAGCCCCCGCCCCCGGGAGGGACTGGGTAATTAAAGTCTTAAACATCATATATATTAATCATGAAATCAGTAATCATACGTATCCCGCCCCCTCTGGGGGGACCTGAATAGGATTACAAATGCCACCCGGCCCGCCATCCCCATCCTTTGTCATCATAAAACATAAAAAGCGCCCGGGCCCAGTGGGGGGCGGGGGGAATAATGCAAAAACCGGCACGGTACTGGGTGGACTTAAAAGGCGTATTGCCGCACGGCGAGTAGGAGAAACCAAAAAATATAAAACATACAATGTTTCCCAAGACCTCAAAAAACCTCCGACGATAGATCATTAAAAGGAGGTCGAAATAACCGTAGACTCCGAATTCGAATTCTGACCGAATGGGTCAAAGACAAAACCTTTGGGATCATTTGTGCATGGCAAAATAGATCATAGAACTCAATGGAATAGTCAAGACGATCACTTTTTAATAATCGGAAATTATTCAAAGTCATCTTTTGCATAACACTCAAAATAAGTCAATTAAGTTACGGGTGGAAAAATCTACCGGAAATTGAGGCCCACCTCGGTCAAATGAGGGCGGCGTACACAATTTACGTTTAATACGTTCAAGACATTACTTATGAAAGTTTTAGGTAATCTAACATCCTATTCATGCAAGTTCTAGGTGTTAGAACAATTCTTCCAACTATTCGTAAGCATTTAATTCAATTCTATCAATGAATAGTAGTCAAATTCAAGCTCCGGATTTACGGAGTAGAGTCATCCCCGAGGCTCGTGTCTTGGCCTTAACATACCAGGACATGCGGTTAAGGAAAGAGCAAGCTTTACATACCTTATTATCTTCCTAAACTTGTCCAAACTCAAGTCCCCCGATTTCCTCAAAATCTACAAAATGGTCATAGTTACCAAACATTAATAGGCCTTTTTGGAATGCAATCTTAACTCGATATTTGTCTCACTTAAATTTGGGCAAAGGCCTATGTTAACGCCCCCGTATTTCGCACGTCGGAATATTCTAAGTTGGTTGCGACGAGGTATGGACAAGACTTTTAATTTCCGGTTTTGTTGATTTGTCTTAATGCATAAGATGCATATTCATCTTGTGGATATGAAGTGTTAGGGGTAAGATTGGAATAAGGAAAAAAAAAATTAGAGAATGAAAGTTGGAAAAAAATTTGGGACCAAAAATGAATTATGGAAAGTTGGCTATTATTTGAAAGAAAAAGGGGCCTAAGTGGCCATACACATGTCATGTGGGCCATGGCCACATGGAAATTAATTATAAGGGAATTGGATGACTAAGTTCATCATTTTTCATCATCCTTCACCTAGAGAATTCATGAAGCAAGAGAGAGAGAGAGAAAAAACGGCCATGGAAAAAAAAATTTGAAGACCAAGAACCTTCACCAAAAAAATTATTTCTTCTAGCCAAATTACCAATGGAAGGTGCTCTTTAACGTGGGAGTGTTGTTGGATACAATAGGTCACTCGTTTTCATTATCCACCAACTTAGCCAAGTTGTGAAGTTGTGAAGAAAGGTAAGTTCCAATCTTGTTTTATGAGTTATGGAAGGTTTATGTGTGTATTGTAGTATGTTAATATGGATGAAATTCATGAAAATATGGATGTTAAAGTTGAGTTGTGAAAGTTGAAGGTTGGCCGTGTACATATATATTGTGTGTAGGAGTAATGAACTAATTGAATTCAACATGTTTATGTGTTGTTGTGACGTGTAGAAGATGAATGAAACTCATGGAATGTTGTTTATTGTGTTGGCCGAAAATAGGGGGCTGCTTGGTGTGCATGAAATGAATTAATGTTATCTTGTATTTTGGTTGTCGTCGACATGAATTCTATGACATAAAATGAAGGTTAATGATCCAAGTTGAAGCTATGATTGTTGTGGGCTGTTTTGTAGGTAAATATGATTTTTATATGTTCTTTTACAATTGTGAAGATCATGTTGTAATGTATGGGATTGTGGATGAAGCGTATGAATTTGAAGGAAAGAAATGTGTTGTTGATTGTTTGCTTGTATTTAGAGGATTCGGGTGGCATGATACATTGACGGAGCTGATTTGAATGTTTTGCGAATGGCTTGGAACGCTCTTAAATCGTAATTGAATGGCCTCGGATTGATACTTGAATGTAGAATCAATGATGTTGACTTGATTGCATAAGGTTCAATTGAATGAATGGAATGTTGTTGAACTACGGGGAAAGGGATTATCAATGATAGAATGCGTTTGAAATTATTTATTAATGTTGTTGAAATTGTTGTTGGTTTGGTTGTTGTTGATGAATTTAGCCGAGTTAAAAATCTCGGGGTTGGTGAATATATAGGGGAAGTGCCGCCCAATTTTTGGTAGAAAAAGCAATGGTTTGGAATTGGATTCTTTAGCGCGTATGACTAATGTTCGATGCCTATCGATGTTATTGTAGATTTTGAGCAGCCGAGGTTGAGTTTGGATTAGCCTAGGAAGCAAACCAGGTATGTGAAGCTTACCCTTCTTTTCTTTTTGGCATGTCTTAGACGAAACTAAGTTATGACAGGATTTTTGCCTCGGGGTAATTCCATTCGTAAAATTCGAGTATGTTTGTGATTCATGTTTGCTTTGATGTTGTTGGCATCCTTAGAATGGCTAGGTTATGGTCCGTATGTCTTGGATATGATTGAGTTTGAAACGTTGTGTAAGCGATTCGTATTTTTAACGCGGTTGAGTTGTGACCCTTATGTCTTTTGTAGAATTAAACTTTTAAGGTTTCAAAAGAGTTTTATTTTCAAAAGAATTTTGTTTTCAAAAAAAAGACTTGTTCCTAAACGACTTCGAAACTTCAAACGCCCGTAACTTTTGCATACGACCTCGAAACGCCCCAAAACATAATATATAAGTTCATAAGACATCACTCTCCCCTACCCCTCGTAGTCGGGCTCGGACGGGGGTCGGCACCCGTCCGTGGGGCCCGCGGCCTTTCTATGCTACTTTTATGGATTTTTCGGAAAATTTAACATTTTCTTCTCTATGACTATTTATTTATGTGTTTGTTGAGTTGGAAATAAGGATTTTGCCGTGATTTTGATACAAAATTGTGGTTTCTAAAGTTCGGTTTGACATGCCCGAGCGAGATTCGGAGAAAACTAGTTTTGACTTTGGTTTTGGATTTTCAAAAAAGATGGCTCGTTTTGATTATTCGGCTGAGTCGTGATGATGTCCGGGTATGCGTGTGGTTACTTACGATCCGTTCGTGCGTTTTGTATTACCTCTTTCCGATCCGGCCGGTATATGATCGTGCGCACTATGATATATTACGAAGTTATCTTTGTGTTATGGTTCCCGAGACCTCGCCATAGGGCCGGGTTCCGTTTATGAAGTTATGCTGTGATATGGCTTATGATGTGTTGTGATGATGTGTTGTGTTCGGGGATACGGAGATTTGAAATCTTATGGAGTTATGCTGTGTTGTGGCGCCAGATAGGGTGGCGACCACGTTCGTCCGACGGGGTCCTATGGACCGCATTTGATATGTGATGATGTGTGATGAGTTTGTTCTCCGATGATGAGTTTGATCACCGATGATGAGCAGATCCCACATCGGTTCTTGTCATTCCATATGACATTACGATGCGTTCGGTATGAGTATGCATGATTTGTGTGTCGGATGTAAGTACTTAGATAGTTGTGTTATTACGACTTCACTTTCGTACTTCCTACTTTAGTTATGACCTCGTTTGATGTATGCTATGCTTTACATGCTCGGTACATATTTACGCATCGACCCCTTTCTTCGGGGCTGCGTTTCATGCCACGCAGTACCCACGGATGAGTCGAAGATGTTAGCGTAAGATGCTCGATTGGATTGGCGAGCTCCATTTCCTCCGAGTCTTTCGCCGAGTCGGGGTGCTTTGTATGGTGTTCGAGGTTATGATAGAGACTTTGCGAAGAGTCGAGTGTATGATATGTCGAATTGTTTGTGAGCGGCTACGTAAGCCGGTGTGTTTGTATGTATTATGTTACCGATGTGTTTGGCAAGCGGCTATATAAGCCGAAATACCGTTATGCCTTATATTAGTATTTTATTTGGTTTGAAAAAAACGAAAGGCATGTTTGTTTTCTCGAAAATTTTTCATTACGTGTGTATGCTATGTTTTGTGGGCCCGGCATGGGTATGAGTGTTACGTTAGTCGGCGGGTTCGCTCGGCCTAAGTAAGGAGTCGGGTGCCCGTCACGCCTTAACGGAAATTGGGGTGTGACAAAGTGGTATCGAGGCGATTCGTCCTAGGGGTTGTACGCAAAGTCGTGTCCGGTAGAGTCTTGTTTATGGTGTGTTGCGCGCCACATTTATAAACCAGGAGGCTACGGGGCATTTAGGATGGTTACTCTTCTTTCATATCTGAGATCGTGCCGTAGAGCCAAGTCATAGGAGATGGGACTCCTTACCCTGATTTGTGATTGCAGCTGAAGAATGACCCTGACAGAGGGAAGTAAGTGACGATGTTGGAAGTCACGAAGTGCGCAGGTAAGTAAAGGAATGAAGGATGTATGTTGGCAAGGATATGGGACTCACGATTGAAATACGAGTTGGAGCCTAAAGGGGGAAAGCAAATAAGAAAGTGTTTCAGGTACCGTTTGAGTTGGACCCACGAGGTAAGTTTATCATTTTAAAATGCATCGTTGTTGATGTTGGGGAGTTGTGAGAGGCCGTGATATGATATAATATGCATATATGTATGTTGGCCCCGTGAGGCATTGTTGGTATTTCCCGCGTGTGTTTTGAGGTAGTAAGAAGTATAGAGGAAACTGCGAAATTTTCGAGAAATGGAAAGAGAATAAGATGTGTGTTTGTAATACGACTTGCAAGGTCGTGCCGGTAGTAAAAGTGAGATTAAGACAAAAGTAAGAAGGAAAAGTTTAACCTGAGATCCTTATGATGTTTTATGAGATTAGTTGAACATTCGAGGACGAATGTTCTAAAGGGGGAAAGGATGTTACACCCCGTACTTCGCACGTCGGAATATTCTAAGTTGGTTGCGACGAGGTATGGACAAGACTTTTAATTTCCGGTTTTGTTGATTTGTCTTAATGCATAAGATGCATATTCATCTTTGTGGATATGAAGTGTTAGGGGTAAGATTGGAATAAGGAAAAAAAAAATTAGAGAATGAAAGTTGGAAAAAATTTGGGACCAAAAATGAATTATGGAAAGTTGGCTATTATTTGAAAGAAAAGGGGCCTAAGTGGCCATACACGTATCATGTGGGCCATGGCCACATGGAAATTAATTATAAGGGAATTGGATGACTAAGTTCATCATTTTTCATCATCCTTCACCTAGAGAATTCATGAAGCATCAAGAGAGAGAGAGAGAAAAAACGGCCATGGAAAAAAAATTTGAAGACCAAGAACCTTCACCAAAAAATTATTTCTTCTAGCCAAATTACCAATTGGAAGGTGCTCTTTAACGTGGGAGTGTTGTTGGATACAATAGGTCACTCGTTTTCATTATCCACCAACTTAGCCAAGTTGTGAAGTTGTGAAGAAAGGTAAGTTCCAATCTTGTTTTATGAGTTATGGAAGGTTTATGTGTATTGTAGTATGTTAATATGGATGAAATTCATGAAAATATGGATGTTAAAGTTGAGTTGTGAAAGTTGAAGGTTGGCCGTGTACATATATATTGTGTGTAGGAGTAATGAACTAATTGAATTCAACATGTTTATGTGTTGTTGTGACGTGTAGAAGATGAATGAAACTCATGGAATGTTGTTTATTGTGTTGGCGAAAATAGGGGGCTGCTTGGTGTGCATGAAATGAATTAATGTTATCTTGTATTTTGGTTGTCGTCGACATGAATTCTATGACATAAAATGAAGGTTAATGATCCAAGTTGAAGCTATGATTGTTGTGGGCTGTTTTGTAGGTAAATATGATTTTTATATGTTCTTTTACAATTGTGAAGATCATGTTGTAATGTATGGGATTGTGGATGAAGCGTATGAATTTGAAGGAAAGAAATGTGTTGTTGATTGTTTGCTTGTATTTAGAGGGATTCGGGTGGCATGATACATTGGACGGGCTGATTTGAATGTTTTGCGAATGGCTTGGAACGCTCTTAAATCGTAATTGAATGGCCTCGGATTGATACTTGAATGTAGAATCAATGATGTTGACTTGATTGCATAAGGTTCAATTGAATGAATGGAATGTTGTTGAACTACGGGGAAAGGGATTATCAATGATAGAATGCGTTTGAAATTATTTATTAATGTTGTTGAAATTGTTGTTGGTTTGGTTGTTGTTGATGAATTTAGCCGAGTTAAAAATCTCGGGGTTGGTGAATATATAGGGGAAGTGCTTGCCCAATTTTTGGTAGAAAAAGCAATGGTTTGGAATTGGATTCTTTAGCGCGTATGACTAATGTTCGATGCCTATCGATGTTATTGTAGATTTTGAGCGCCGAGGTTGAGTTTGGATTAGCCTAGGAAGCAAACCGGGTATGTGAAGCTTACCCTTCTTTTCTTTTTGGCATGTCTTAGACGAAACTAAGTTATGATAGGATTTTTGCCTCGGGGTAATTCCATTCGTAAAATTCGAGTATGTTTGTGATTCATGTTTGCTTTGATGTTGTTGGCATCCTTAGAATGGCTAGGTTATGGTCCGTATGTCTTGGATATGATTGAGTTTGAAACGTTGTGTAAGCGATTCGTATTTTTAACGCGGTTGAGTTGTGACCCTTATGTCTTTTGTAGAATTAAACTTTTAAGGTTTCAAAAGAGTTTTATTTTCAAAAGAATTTTGTTTTCAAAAAAAAGACTTGTTCCTAAACGACTTCGAAACTTCAAACGTCCGTAACTTTTGCATACGACCTCGAAACGCCCTAAAACATAATATGTAAGTTTATAAGACATCACTCTCCCCTACCCCTCGTAGTCGGGCTCGGACGGGGGTCGGCACCCGTCCGTGGGGCCCGCGGCCTTTCTATGCTACTTTTATGGATTTTTCGGAAAATTTAACATTTTCTTCTCTATGACTATTTATTTATGTGTTTGTTGAGTTGGAAATAAGGATTTTATGCCCGTGATTTTGATACAAAATTGTGGTTTCTAAAGTTCGGTTTGACATGCCCCGAGCGAGATTCGGAGAAAACTAGTTTTGACTTTGGTTTTGGATTTTCAAAAAAAGATGGCTCGTTTTGATTATTCGAAAATTTGAGTCCGTGATGATGTACGGTATGCGTGTGGTTACTTACGATCCTGTTCGTGCGTTTTGTATTACCTCTTTCACCGGATCCCGGGCCGGTATATGATCGTGCGCACTATGATATATTCGAAGTTATCTTTGTGTTACGGTTCCCGAGACCTCGCCATAGGGCCGGGTTCCGTTTATGAAGTTATCTTTGTGATATGGCTTATGATGTGTTGTGATGATGTGTTGTGTTCGGGGATACGGAGATTTGAAATCTTACGGAGTTATCTTGTGTTGTGGCGCCGGATAGGGTGGCGACCACGTTACATCACGGGTCTATGGACCGCATTTGATATGTGATGAGTTTGTTCTCCGATGATGAGTTTGATCACCGATGATGAGGCGGATCCACATCGGTTCTTGTCATTCCATATGACAGATTACGATGCGTTCGGTATGAGTATGCATGATTTGTGTGTCGGATGTAAGTACTTAGATAGTTGTGTTATTACGACTTCACTTTACGTACTTCCTACTTTAGTTATGACCTCGTTTGATGTATGCTATGCTTTACATGCTCGGTATATATTTCGCATCGACCCCCTTTCTTCGAAGTGCGTTTCATGCCACGCGGTACCCACGGATGAGTCGAAGATGTTAGCGAAGATGCTCCGTTTGGATTGGCGAGCTCCGTTTCCTCGGTCTTTGCCGCCGAGTCGGGGTGCTTGTATGGTGTTCGAGGTTATGATAGAGACTTTGCGGACGCAGTCGAGTGTATGATATGTCGGGTCCGTTTGTGAGCGGCTACGTAAGCCGGTGTGTTTGTATGTATTATGTTACCGATGTGTTTGGCAAGCGGCTATATAAGCCGAAATCATCGTTATGCCTTATATTGCTGATTTTATTTGGTTTGAAAAAAAAAAAAAAAAAAAAAAACGAAAGGTATGTTTGTATTCTGAAAATTTTCATTACGTGTGTATGCTATGTTTTGTGGGCCCAGTATGGGTATGAGTGTTACGTTAGTCAGCGGGTTCGCTCGGCCCTAAGTAAGGGTCGGGTGCCCGTCACGCCCTAACGGAAATTGGGGTGTGACAGCATCTCCCCTATAAGTTGGCCGCCCCGAGAATATGACTCGGCTCAGAATATCAACAACCAACCCGATAACAATTCCAACAACATCAACAAGCACTACAATCACATTTCAACATAAATAGTTCTTTCTACATGACTTGACAACATTCATAATTTCCATTTTACTACCTCAACCGCTTACATTCAAACCAATATTAACGTTTATATATTCAACTACCAATCCAAACCCATTCAAACCATATACAAGAACACTTTAAACAAATCACACAATTTTTCAACCAACCCAAATAATGTCCCAACTTACCCTAAATTGTCTCCAAACCCGAGAACAACACCAAACACATTCTTTCCTTCCAAGTTCATGAATTATACTAACAATCCACACATTAACAAGGCAATTCTCATAAATACAAAAAATCACATAAAATGTGCATAAATTTCCAAATCATCCCATAACGAACATAACATTGTTTTGAGTCATCAAACTTGCATTTTTTTTCCTCATAAAATCCATAACGACGATAACGAAAACATTAACGACAATTCGTTCATCCTCAACTACCTGAAAGTGAGGGCCATTCGGCCAACACCATACAAGCAACCATAATTGATTTCCATTATTTTCTTCACGCCCACAACAATCAAAACATGCTAACTAATATTAATTCATTACTTATAACACCACATACATACACATGGCCAATCAACACATACACGGACTTCAACACAACTTCTAACATGAATTTCTTCCTTTTTAGCATACTACAACCCATATAAACCATTCACAACACATAAAACAAGATCAAAACTCACCTTTCTTCTTCACTTCTTAACTTGACCAAAGTTGGTCGTTAGAAAACGAGCGAACTATTGTCCGAAACAACAACTCCACGTTACTTAGCACCCTTGAATTAGCAAGTTAGCTTGAAGAAATAATTTTTTTGATGGTCAAATCTTGGTCTTCCTTTTTCTCCCTCTTGGCGAAACCCTCTTTTCTCTCTTCTCTTTGTTTTCTTGATTTCTCTAGAATTTTGGCTAAGTGTGGAAGATGACTAAGTCATCTTTTATAACTCCACAACATAAGTCCATGTGGCCGGCCACTACCAAGTGGCCGGCCACCCTTGCTCCCAATTTTTTTTTTTTTTTTGAATTTTCAAACTTTCCCAAAATAGCACACTTACTAAAAATGGAAAATTCCTCCAAGTGTGTCTTTAACATTTTCAAGACATTAGAATCATACACAATTTAAGCCTTTAAGACAAACGAAAGTCTCTCGGGATAGCCTTGTCCCTAACTTCTCATAATTCACTCAAGTTGTCCCGTTACTCAAAATACGGGATATAACATCCTTCCCCCCTTTAGAACATTCGTCCTCGAATGTTCGACTAATCCCGTAGGGTCATGGGATCTCGGGGGTTTCCTTATCGATGGGCGAGCATCCGCGTCAACTACATCGTGGTATTAATTGTCTCTATCCGGCACTTACATTTCTCGTATTCGCTTCCCCCTTTAGGGGTGTACTTGTCTTACTATCCGAGCATATTCGCCTTACGCTTGCATTTTTCTCTCTCGGTCAGACCGCTTAACATTTTGATGTTCGATCCCTCTTACTACTTATCCACTCAACCCTCTCTTTTCAGGTGTCAACATGCTAGTACTTCCCCAAGTCTACCCTATAGCTAAAACGATATCAAGTTACCTTATGACATTCATGCCATTCATGTTTTTCTTTTCACTTGAAGCTCGTGTTGTTACGTCCGATTAATATCGCGTAGTATCTTGTCATGTTAATCATAGAGAATACGTTCGCCCTAGCATAATCATGCACGGAGCATCACACGCTTTCGGCACACACGTATAGCCGTCGCACCTCGCTCACAAAAGATCCCTAACACCACTCAGCGGCCCTAACTTTAGTGCCGTGAGGCACCTCTTTCTTTACCCGATACAATCCGCCCGACCTACGCGACCTCTTAAAATTTTGCTTACTCGGGATATTCTACATCCGCTTTAGATTACTCTAGCTTTCCATTACTTCTTATGACTAAAGTTGTGAAACTTTCGAAACTTCCCGAGGGGGGTCACCCGTCCCGTTCCTTACTCAGCACGCTTAACCCGGAACTACGAGCGAATACGGTGCTCTAACGTTAGCATAATCGGGTTCGGTGACCACCGGACCCTCGCAGCACGCACCTTGGGTAGAATAAAGTCTTGACGTGATTTCCGACGCCCTTGTAGCACGATTACCGTTTTGCCCCTCTCTCACTTTTACCTATTCACGGTCACTTATGGATATTACCGCTTCCCCATCCTAGACTCCAGGTCCGTAATAGCAATAAACACCTTAACTACCGTTGTTTATAAATACTAGATTACTAACCCTCGGGTTTTCCATCTACCGCTATTACGCAACAATTATATCACGTACACGAACATATAAAACATAAATTTTAGTGAGGATTCATGTACCGTAGCCGCGTCGGGGGTGCCTCCACGATCCGCCTCCTCGTCGAGCAAATACGGTTCGAAGGACCGTGGAACTCGGGTATTCCTGCCGCGGCCTCTACCACGGCCCGCCGGTGCCGGGGTGCCACCGCACCGTCGGGGGCGGCGCATAGCCGCCGCAGGAGGACGAACCCGGCCACCCGACCGATGGGGCCGAACCACATCCGAACCACCCCATACGGGCACTCCCTCATACATGGCCCTCGACGGTCGCAAGAAAAACAAGCACCGGTGTCATGACGACACTCCCCGAAACGAGGTCTACCACAACGCAGAACATCGGGGGTACCTGGGGCCTCGTGCGACCGAACCTCTATCCGTGCCGCGGCTCGAAGCTGCGGAGCTCGACCGGCTCCGAATACCCGCACGATCAAATCTCCCTGCCCGGAACCGCGGGGGGCACTACTCGCGCTAGCCGGAGCCGAATCACCCCCGTACCGCCGAGGCCGGCCCGCCGCCTCCCCCCCCCCGAACATCCCGCCGATCTAGCCTTGGGCCGGCCCCTATCGTGATCCCCGTCGGCCGGGCCGGCGCCCTCTCTCGTTTTCTTTTCCATGCCCGGGCATATGCTGTACCCGCGCCGATGTCCATGCCGGGCACGAGCGACCATCGACATACGGTTTGTCAATCCAAATAATCGTCCGGCCCCATAATATCGGTGTGCCACCATCATCGCGTATCCGCGCGGCAGTGAGGAGCGTGTACGGCTGAGGAATCAAACTCGTTTGTGCTCGGGCCGCTGCGCACGGCCCGCCTCAAGTGTATAAATACGTACCGCGCTCGTCCCCGATCTCTGCGGGGGGAGAAAATGGGCAAGAAAGCCTCACGAACTCGTCCCATACGGTGGGGGCACCGCCGCCACGGGACGTCCCAAAGACTCATACCCGGTTGGGCACTGCTATGTCGTGCGGCCGATCGACGCCAGCTCCTTGACTCGGTCTCGGAGGCCCCGACAGAAGTCGCGGCGTACGCGCGTCTCTCCCAATGAACTCTGAGGGTCCTCACACGGGCTTTGACCGAGGAACTGCGGCGGATTACGGTCGGGGAAATAACGAGCCCTCGGCCGTGCCTCCGCGGCATAATCGTCCCCGCTCCTGTCTGCGGACACGCCCGGCTGCCGTCCCCGGTCAACGGTCGATCAGGTCGTCCTCGCCCTTTGTCCTCCGCCCCAAAGGAGGGCTGAGGCTCGAGCACTCGAATCTCTCGGGGGCGGGCGGTGGGGGCCGCCTGCGTGTCGCCGCGGCGTTCGCTGCGTGTCCCTCGGACGGTGATGGAGTGGCGAACTAGCCGACCGGGCACAATATCCGGCTCGGGCGAGTATGGGCCGACTGTCACTCTGCGGCCCCGGACCGGCTCTGCCTGCCGATGGCAGAACTTGCCCGCCTCGGGCGGCCGTGGCACTTTCTCGGGAGGCATCGGCCGGAAACATGCCGCGGTCATCGTTAGAAAAGAAGTCATCCTAATAACTTGGATTTCTGTCGCACGATCTAAGATCGTAAAGAAAAAATCGGTGTCCTAAATGTCCTCGTAGCCTCTGTTTATAGATGTGGTGCACAACACACCGATAAACAGACTCTCTAGACACGGTACGTGGACATTCGAGACTAACCGCTCGATACCACTTTTGTCCTACTCAACCCCGTAGCCGTGACTAGTGCCCGATACGGGCACCCAACGCATCTATCGAACGCTATCTCAAATTATATCAAACACGTCCAAGTATCCGAACCGGGCCGACAAGGCAATGTTGCAAATTTGGATGATTTCCGTAAAAATTTCGGCGAGTTTACTTTGTTTTACGGGCTATCCGGAGCCAACTCGCACGCAGGAAATACCAACAAAGGCACACACGGGGCCAACAACACAACATATATACATATGCGGACCGGCGCGCGCGCGGATGGGGGTCGCCCAAACACAACATATACATACGCATACGCATGACCCTAACCCACAAACATGTCCCGGACCTCTAAACGAGAGATGAAACCGAGAATCATATGACGGGACGGGGCCCCGCTGCTCGAACCACTATACACAAATATAACAAAAGGCGGCCAAAATGCGGGCTCGGACAAGGAAGCTCTTCAAGATGGCCGAATGGGGATCTGGCCGGCGGCTCGCTCAAACGTGTATCCGCACACGCGGTGGGCGTGAAACGCGACCCCCGAAGAAAGGGGGGTCGGTACGGAATATGTGCGAGTATGTAAAGCACAAAACACGGTAAATAGAACCACAACCGCCCCGGACTTTGTCAAAATAAATATAGAAATCGGGGAATCAAAAACTTTCGTGAATTATATCTCATGTATATATCCATATCATGTCATCAAATCATTATATACATACGGTGTGCCGGCCCTCCCAGGGGAGGGACTCGGTAGTAAAGTCATTTAAACATCATATATAGTAATCATGAAATCGTGTAATCATATGCGTATACCGTGCCCCCCTACAGTGAGGGACTCGGTGAATAGGATTATCAAATGCCATCCTGGCCGCCATCCCCATACCATCACATCATCATGTCATCATATATACATATATAGCGTGCCCGGCCCTCTAGTCGGGGGCCTCGGTGAATAATGCAATGAGCGTGACGAGTACATACCGGTCGGGACTCGGTGAAAGGCGTATTAAGCTTGCACGAGCGAGTAGTGAGAAAACCATATGCAATATAAAACATACAATGTTTGCAAGACTCGAAAGAACCATCCGGACGATAGATCATTTAAGTAGGAGGTCGGGTACACAATCGTAGATCATCCGATTCGGAGTTACGACGAATTAGGTCAAAGACAAAAACCTTTGGGATCATTTGTACATGGCATAATTGTCGCGACCCAACCCCCGTGAGCGTGACTAGTGCCAGGTTGGGCACCCAAACACACTCGTCAAACACCGAATCACACACGGTACTGGCGTACGCGTATACAAATATCAAAACGCCGTCTCAAACACATCTCAAACTCAATCATATATATATATATCGGAAGCGAACCAAGGCTATCAAACGACGCGTTATTTCGCGTATAGCATACAAACCCATCTGTACAAGGTAGGCACACGGCCCACACGTACGTCTACAGACCTTAGACAAACCAACAATCATATGACGGGACGGGGCCCCGCCGTGCCCCCCCCGAACACATACACACACGCACACATGCAACAACGAGTATATAAAGAAAGTAGGGCCCCCATAAAAGGAGCACTCCCAAAACAAAAGGGGAAAATATCCTAACCCACGGGTCACCAAACCCGGGGGGGCAAAAGA
>NW_026717824.1:0-14655 GCF_029784015.1 Lycium ferocissimum
AAAAACGGAGAATGGCCTTGCCCATAGCTTCCCTTGATTGTCTTAAAATATTCCAACGTACAAAATGCGGGATATAACGGATATACGCATGCATACATGATTATGATATGATTTTACTCACCGAGTCCTCACTAGAGGGCGGGTACGTATATATGTACGATGATATGATGATTTTACCCTACCGAGTCCCCTCGTTAGCAGGGCAGTGACACGCTATATGTTTATATGATGATTATGACACTAATTTGCATGACATATGTTTTTCTGTAAAGACAAGTCTTATGATTTTCTGTACTCCTTAATTCGATATGATCCCGCTTACTACATTTCATGCTTTTACATACTCGGTACGTATTCCGTTCCTACCACTTTTTTTTCTGGGCGTTTCTGCCGGGGCAGACACCCAGGGTGAAAGTGAAGTTATTAGCGAGAAGATGTTCAAGCGGGATTGGCGAGCTCCATTTCCTCGGTCTTTGCAGCCGCCGAGTGGGACCAATACGTTATGGTTTCATGTTCCGTGGTAGAACTTTGCGAACGATTGTCGTAGGTATAAGATGTCGGTTATGTAAGACGCTATGTAAGCCGATGTATCATTATGCATTGTATTATAAGTTTCATATGTTACAGATTTTTATTTGATTTGAAAAAGATGAAAAGCATATTTGACTTTCCGAAATACTTCCGCTATGTATTTATGTTATGGCTAAGGGCCCGATAATTATGAATGTCACGAAGTCGGCGGGTTCGCTCGGCCCTAGGTAGGGTCGAGTGCCCATCACACCCGTCGGAACAAAGAATGGTGTGACAAATTGGTATCGGCGATTCGTCCTAGGGTTATACGCAAAGTCGTGTCCAGGCAGAGTCCGTTTATGGTGTGAAGCCGCCACATTTATAAACGAGAGGCTACGGGGCATCTAGGATGGTTACTCTTCTTTCACCTCTTAGATCGTGCCATAGAGCTGAGTCGTAGGAAATGGGATTCCTGTCACTAACCTTTGATTCCAGCAGAATAACGACATCGATCGAAGAAAGTGACCGATGATATTGGAAGCTATAAAGCACGCAGGTAAGTAAAGGTATGAAAGATATATGTCGAGTACGGTATTAACGTACGATTGAAATGCAAAGTTGAAAACTGAAAGGGAAAGTAAAGAGGAAGGTGTAACAGGTGCAATTTAAGTTGGATGTACGAGATAAGTTAATCTTTTTCATACTATTGTTGATGTTGGGAGCCCTGTGTGGCCGTGAAATGATATGATATATATGTATATGCGATGGCCCTGTGAGGCAATGTTGGTATTTCCTGCGTGCAGGTTTTGGATAGTAAATACAGAGGAAACTCTGCCGAAATTTTTCTGGAAATAATACGAGAGTAAGATGTAAGTTTGGAATATGTACGGGAAAAGGTCATATGAATAGTAACGATGGGATTTGACCAAGCCGTAAGCGCGGCCGCCTCTTTGAAGAATAAGTTAAATTGCGGAATTAGCAATAAAAGTAAACGAGAGAAGATGGGGATATGGTAATAAGGAATTTGGAATGGACTAGCGATATTAAGAGATGATCTAGAGGACTGTAGGTTTGAATAGAGTAATATGTATTAAGGCATCGCCCCGAATCGATAGGTAGGAGAAAAATATGATGAGATTATAGTCATGGGAAGTAATGATACGAGTAGAGGCGGGTTATGAAAAAAAAAAAAGAGAAGAGAAGAATGGTGACGGATAGGAATGTATTAATAAGTGTTGCGGGATGTGTCGTGAGGGCGTTTTGGGAATATGTTAAGATTCCGACTTACTCAATATTATGTGTAGAAGGTCGTGCGGTGAGGTAGACGCAGTCAGGAAAGCGTTAAAGTGTCGTATTTCATCAAAGTTCCAAAGTTAAGCGTGCTGGCGTGAGAGCAATTCCAGGATGGGTGACCCCCTGGGAAGTTTTTTTGAAAAGTCTCACAAATTCAGGCGTAAGAGGCAAATGAGAAGTTAGATTAATTTAAGGAGAATAAGAATTTACGAAGCGGACAGAAGCCATAAAAGGTCGCGTAGGACAGGCGGATCATCAAGTCGGTAAGAAAAAGGGAGTACTGTAGGGCGATAGATGGCTATGGCGTGATAAGTCAAGGCTACAGTAATGGAGACTAAGATTCGGGTAAGAGTGAAATGTTAGCTAAATTTCGGGCAAATACATGAAGGCAAGGAAGCGAAAAAAGTGGATTGCAGGCAACAAAGAAATTAACAAAGAACGAGAAGAGACTAACGTATGTTTTGAGAAAGGACTGAGCAACTGGTAATCGAACCTTACAGGGAAAATAACTACTCCCGATGAGAAAAGGATGTTACACCCTGAAATTCCCGTACGTTGAGATCCGTTGGAGTTATGTCAATAAGATGCGAAGTCACAGGTATATGTGTTACGAATATAAGAGTCCGAGTTCGCGTGGCGGAACAACAACAGGAAGAAGAGATGAAGAATAGGTAATCTAAATTCCGAAGTTGGTTGTGCGGACTGATGAATGAACTATATGTGATGGCTATACAAGGAACCCCCCCCCCCTCCCCGAGGTTCTTATGCGACCCCGCAGGACTAGTTGAACATTCGAGGACGAATTGTCACGACCCAACCCCGTAGGCCGTGACTAGTGCCCGAGCTGGGCACCCATACGCACTCAATAACCGAAATCAGCATACAAACTATCTATACCGACATAGAGATCATACGTGGTTCCAATCATCACATACAAACATATAAAGCGCACAAAAGCCGGTAAGGTGTCATAATATATATAACGTAGTAAAGCATACATGCACGCGACCGACAAGGTACGGGCACGGCGGATGGGCCGCCCAAACACAACTTACTCAACGCATCCGAACCGAACTGTACATAACCCACATCTATGTCTACAGACCTCTAATACAGAACAAAAGAATCAGATGACGGGACAGGGCCCTGCCGTACCCTGAATAAACATAATCATATACATCGGGAGAGTATATACCCAAAATATCAGCTCCAGAACAAAGAGGAGCACTCTGAAAAGCAGAATGGGAATCCTACACCGGTGGATCACCAAAACGCGTATCTGAATCTGTACCTGCGGGCATGAAACGCAGCCCCCGAAGAAAGGGGGTCAGTACGGAATATGTATTGAGTGTGCAAAGCTGGAAGTACAGAAAACAAAGTCATAACCGAAGTAAAGTGCACCGAACACGAGCATAATAAGCCGAATACCAAGGTACTTACATCTGACCTCCAAATTATACATAAGCGGTACAGAAGACAAATAGGATAATCAGGATGTCAAAATGCTTCGCTTTCTTTTGAAAAATATTTACTCGTATATACGGAAATCAAACATACCATACGAGTCGACATTATCAGATTCCGAGAACGTACGGCCCGATCCATATATAACATAATAATCATAACGTACCGTCATATTATCATACATCATACCCCATATCATATTGTATCATCACATCATCACATATCACGTACCACATATACACACATACCGCGGCCAGGAACCCAGCGGTAATATCACATATACGCATACCGCGGCCAGGAACCCAGCGGTAATTGTTATATCCCGTATTTGGAACGTCGGGACGATTCGGGTTAACTATGATAAGTTAGGGTTAAGACCATTCCGGGACGCGAAGTCGAGACGTTTGACCTTCGATTGTGTTGTAAGACCTAAGTGTGTATGATTTTATTGACATGGATCATTTAAGAAAAAATTGGGACCAAAGATGGAATATTTGGAAGTGGCCAATTATTGAAAGAAAGTGAGGGAGTAAAACAAGGCCATGTGGCCGGCCACCTTTGGAGTGGGCCATGGCCACATGGTTGGCCATTATTTGTAATATAAGGATGACTTAGAGGGATTTTATCATCATCTCAAGACTCAAGAAAAATCAAGAAACTTGGAGAGCAAAAAACCCCAACCATTCGGCCACCAACTTGAAAAATCAAGACCAAGATTAAGCCATCCCAAAATTATTTCTTCTAAGCAAATCTACTAATTGGAAGGTGCTTGATAACGTGGAGTTGTTGTTTCAAGCGTTGGATTGTTCGTTTTCATCCTTGGCCAACTTTGGACAAGTTGAGGAATTGTGAAGAAAGGTAAGTTTTAATCTTGTTTTATGAGTTATGGAAGGTTTATGTGTGTTGTTGTATGTTGATATGGATGAAATTCATGAGATATGGCAACATGAAGTTGGCCCGTGTGCTATGGTGTTTGGCCGTGTGCATGTGTGTTGTGTGTCTAAGTGATGAACTAAGTTTATGTAGCATGTTTGGATATTGTGGAGTGTTGAAATGAATGAAAATCATGAAGTATATATATATGGGTGTGTTGGCCGAACATGGCCTTTTATGTATGTCAAGAAATGGATTAGTTTTCGTGGAATTTTGGTTGTTGTTGTTATGTGGATTCTATGTTGGAAATGAGAGTTTAATGGTTCAAGTTGGTATTGTAAGTGTTATGGGCTGATTTGGAAGATTTTGTGTATTTAGTGTAATTTTTATATTTATGGAAATGACATGGTTAGAGTGTGGATTGTTGGAGCAAATCATGATTTGAAATCGAGGAATGTGTTAGAGTTGAGGTTCTCGGGTTTGGGGATCATTTCGGGTGGAATGGAGTGTTTGTTGGATTGTTGGAAATATTGCACGAATTATTTAAAGAGTTCTTGAATATTGTTTGAATGGTTTTGGATTGATAATTGAATATGTGTTAGTTTGATTACATGTTGGTTTGTATGTATGTAGTTGTAGTAAGCATAATTGGAATGTTGTTGGAATGTATGGAGAAGAACTTTTGATGTTCGAATGTGTTTGAATTGATTGTGGATATTGTTGGAATGATTGTTGGTGTTGTTGTGTTGTTGAATTTGGCCGAGTTGAATTCTCGGGGTTGTGCATTTACGGGGGAAATGCTGCCCAAATTTCCATAGAATTATGTGTTAGTTTGGAAATGAGCTCTTAACTGCTTATGGTTGACGTTGGTATTTATTAATGTTATGTAGATCTTGGAGAATTCGAGATATAAGTTTGATTTGGATTAGCGTTGTGTGCGAGCGAGGTATGTAAACTTAACTCTTCTTTCTTTTGGCATGTCTTAGTTGTACATAGGCTACGACACGAGCCTCGAGGAAATTCTATTCTCACAATCCGAGCATGTCTATGATTCGCGTTTGTCTCTTGGTATTCGTACGTTGATGTGAGAAAAATATTGGCTTTGATGTTTTGGAATAATTGATTTTTCTTAAATTGCATAAAAGTTTGGTTTTCAAAAGAGCCTTATTCTTATACGATGTTGAAACTACGAACGTTCATAACTTTCGACTAAGGGCTCGGATTGCCTCGATATCGTTGTGGGAGGTTGTATGACGTGTGATGAGTATGTTTTCCATAGGCGGGCCCGGTTCGGGTCGACACTCGTCCGTGGGTCCCGCGACCTTCCTTTGTACATTTCTGATGACGTTTGAAAGAGTTTGGTACGACGATTTTCCCGATTCCCAAGTATGGTCATTTTACTTACTTTTTTGAACTTATGATAACGATTTTATGCATATGGTTACCCACGACTCTGCTCGTGCGTGTTGTTGGTACATCTTTCACGGTTCCGGGCCGGTTATGTTGTCGTGCGCACTATGATATATTCCGGTGTTATGCCGTGTTACGGTTCCGAGACCTCGCCATAGGGCCGGGTTCCGTTTATGGAGTTATCTTTGTGATATGGCTTATGATGTGTTGTGATGATGTGTTACGTTCGGGGTTGTACGGAGATTCGAAACCCACGGTGTTATCTTTGTGTTATGGCGCCATTGACGGGCGACCATATTTTCCGTGCCCTATGCATGCTTTCTATTTTGAAAATAAACATTTGGCATTTTGGAAATGTACTTACTTTCGGTATACATTTCGAGTGTGACTCGGATTTGTTCTTGTATTTTCTGCTTTGCATACTCGGTACATATTTCGTGCGGCCCCGCTTTCTTCGGGGCTGCGTTTCATGCCCGCGGTACGGACGACCGGTTTGGTGACCCGCCGTTTAGGACACCTATCTGCTTGTGTTGGAGTGCTCCTTTCATTTTCGGAGCCCACATTTTGGTATATACTCGTTCACTGCATCTGTATGTATTTGTTCAGGGGTACGGCGGGGCCCTGTCCCGTCATATAAGTCTATTGGTTTGTTTAGAGGTCTGTAGACGTATATGTGGGTTGTGTACCTACCCTGTACAGGTGTGTTTGTATGTTATATGTTTTGGGCCAATGCGCCATCTGATAGCCTTGTCGGCTTCCGATATATATGATTGAGTTCGAGATGTGTTTGAATCAGTTTGATTTTTTGTATACGCGTAAGTCAGCTGTGTGTGATTCGGGTTTGATGAATGCGTTTGAGTGCCCAACTCAGGCACTAGTCACGGCCCACGGGGTTGGGTCATGACAGTAATATCACATATACGCATACCACGGCCAGGAACCCAGCGGTAATATCACATATACACATATAGATATATACACATATACCGCGGCCAGGAACCCAGCGGTAATAACTCATATGCACATACCGCGGTCAGGTACCCAGCGGTCAACATCACATAGTGCGCACGATATCATAACCGGCTCGGGACTCGGCGAAAGAAGTAATAACAGAATGCACAAGCAGATTCATAAGTAACCAAATACGGTTTAAAACATTTTCAAAGATTTAATAAGTTAATCAAAACGAACCATCGTTTATAAGCCACAACAGTAGTCAAATCAGACTTTCTTCCGAATACCACTCGGGAACATATCAAACCGAACTTCAGAGATTATAGTCACGTATCGGAATCATAAGTATACGAATCAACATTTTAGGCTCAACAAACAAATATATAATCATACTCAGGGGTCGAAAAGGTAATCATATTAAGTTCTTTTCAAAAAGTCGTTAGTACTACAGAAAGAAAAGTCACGGGACCCACGGACGAGCGTCACCCCAATCCGGGCCCGCCTACGAAAATCATAGTCGTCCTATGTTATCGAATCATTGTTACAAATTCAAAAGATAAGTAACCGATCGTACTTGAAATCGGAATAATAGTCATATCATATCCTTTCAAAAATCGTCGAAAGTACATAAGGAGAGTCGAGGGACCCACGAACGGGTGTCGACCCGAGCCGGGCCCGCCTATGGAAAACATAATCATCATACATCAAGGAATCATTTTTGAGCATATCGAGGCAATCCGAGCCTTTCTGTGAAAGATACGAGCGTTCGTAGTTACCGAACTTTTAAAAGCCAAACTCTTTGTGCAAAAGTTGAAAATCAAATATTTCAAAGGCATAAAGGCCAATATTTCATCATACCAACATACGAATTTCCAAGGAACGAATAGGAGTCATAAACATGCTCGGATTGCGGGAATAGAATTTTCTCGAAGCTCGTGTCATTGTCTATTTGTAACTAGGCATGCCAAAGAAGAAGGAATGGAGCTTTACATACCTCGAACGCACCCAACGCTAGCTCAAACTCAAAATAAATCCAACCTACGTCTCGGGCTGCCCAAAGTCTACAAACAAGTCATAATATGCCAAACATTAGCTATGGATGTTTAGGCATTTAATTCCAAACTAACACTAAATTCTACAGAAATTTGGGCAGCATTTCCCCTGTAAATAGGCCAACCCCGAGAATTTAACTCGGCCAAATCAACATCAACAACAACAACAACCAACCTAGCAACATCAATAAGTAATTCGAAAGGCAATACAACAATAATAACTCTCTTTTCCATCATTCAACAACATTCATAAATCCAATTCAACGGCTTACCTTCAAGCCAACATCGACGCTTATACATTCAAATCCTAACCCGAACCCATACCAACAATATTTAAAGACATTCCAATCAATTCATACAACATTTCCAACAATCCAAAAATTGCTCCAATGTTTGGCCCCCAAACCCGAGAACCTCACTTTAACACATTCCTCATTTTCAAATCATGATTTGCATCCACAATTCACATTCTAACAATGCTATTCTCATCAATATACAAATTACATTAAATGTACAATAACCTCCAAATCAGTCCGCACAATTACAACATCAATCTTGAGTCATTAAAACTCATTTCCAACATAGAATTCATTACGACAACCACTAAAACACTAACCGACATTAATGCGTTCTTTGTCATATAACATGACCCATTTTGGCCAACTTATCATACATGCACATATTGATAATTCTCACTCATTTCTTCACACTACAATAATTAACATACTACATAGAACTTAATTCATCACTTAAACACAACACAACACACACACACCTCACACGGCTATATGCTACACACACCACCTTCACTCCAACATGCCATATTTCATGATTTTCATCCATTTTAGCATACTACAATATACATACAACCTTTATAACACATAAAACATGATAAATTCTTACCTTTTTCCTTCCACTTCACAAGAGGCTAGGGTTTGCGATAATGAAAACTAGTGGGTTGATTGCTCCAACGACACTTCCACGCTACTTAGGGACCTCAAAATAATGGGTTTGCATCAACAAAATATTTTTGGAGTGGCTAGAATTGAACTTGGTTTTTCTCTTCTTGGCCGAAGAGCCTCTATCTTGTGCTCTTCAACTTCTTATTTTTTTCTAAGTGTTGGGAATGAATAATGAAGACTAGTTGATCATCTTTTGCTATTATATGAAGTTATATAAGTGACCTTGGCCCACACCATGTGTTGGAGCAATAAAAATTGAACACAATTTGTGTGGGCCATTTCCATATACCACACGGCCAGGGCCAAATATTTGCATGATTTGCAAGTTCAATTATATCATTTTTGGTCCCAAATTTTCCAAATTGTTCCATGCCAACAAATTCATGAACACATTAGGTTTTAAAAATGAAATCGAAGGTCAAAGTCCCGACTTCATATCCCGAAATGGTCTTGTCTCTAACTTATCATGGTTAATCCGAATTGTCCCAACGTATGAAATGCGGGATATAACATCCTCCCCCCCTTTAGAACATTCATCCTCGAATGTTAAATTAATCTTATGGGTCTTACAAACAGTTCGGGGGAGTTTCTCTCACAGTTATCACATACAAGCCATACATCAATCAGCATAACCAATTAAAGAGTCTAAATTACCTATACCCGCATCTGATGGCGCCTCCTGATCCTGTCCACGGGTCAACGCATATAGGCGGTTCGATGGACCGCCAGAACTGGAGGCTCCGCCACGGCCTGATGGCGTCGGCATGCCCCGCCCCATCGGGCGCATATCTGAAGGTGAAGACGAACCGCAACCGACCCTAGGGCCGAGCCGCTCCCCCCGCACCGCCCCCGAGTGGACAATCTCTCATATAGTGGCCCCCGCCGGCCACAAAGCAAGCACCCGTGGCACGACGACAATCCCCCCCCGAGTGGCACCCCCCGCGCAAGGACATCGGGGTAGGGGTGGCCTCAACTGGATGGACCCTTCGTCCATCTGTGAGCCCGAAGCCCTGGAGCTCTGCCCTGCCTCTAAATACCCCGTACCATCCGGCTCGCCCCGGGAGTCATGGGGGTGTGTCGATCGGCCGGGGAGGATATCTCGCCCGGGCCGTCGCCGAGGCCGTCCGCCCGAGACTCCCCGAATATGCCGCGGACCGTCCCTCGGGGCCGGCCCCCGGTCATAATCCCCGCCGGCCGGCGCTCTCTCGCGTATGTCCTCCATGCCCGGGGTACGGGCCTCGTATACGGCACATATCCACACCGGGCCGGGGCCGCCAACACTCGGGGTCAACGGCGACCGGGTCCACCCCACTATATATTGGGCAGTATTCGGTCGCCATGTCAAGAACATATGTAGGCGCATATCTCGCCGCCGAATCGAACTCTAAACCGTACTCCCGAATCGGTCGCCCTCTCGCTTTAACAGAATCCGTCTACCCCCCGGCTCGCCTCACCTCCGAGGTAGAAAATGGGCCAGAAAGCCTCAATAAACTCGCCCATACGGCCGGAGAGGGCACCCTCGCCTCTCGGGACGCATCCACGACTCATACCAATTAGTCAAGCTACATCGTGCAATCCGTATGACGCCATCTCAACCGACTGCCCGGAAGCACTAATCAACCGGGCAGTACGCCGCATCCGTCGGACGAACTACGAGGTCCTCTCGCGGGCTTTTGACCCGAAAACTCGGTGACCCACAAAGTAGAAAATCACGGCCCTCCGACCGTCGCGCCCGTCTACACGATCCTCACTCGCTCCCTCGTCCTCGCGGACCCGCCTCGCTACCAACCGAGTCAATAATCGGATCGGCCTCTCGCAGGGTCCCATTATCCGCCCCTCGGGCCGGGGGCCGGAGGTAAAGGTATCGGTGCCGCGGAGCCGGCGGTGGAGCGCCCCGTGGGGCCGCAACCGTGGTCGCTCCAAATCCCCTCCGACACCGGCGGCGTAGCAACTAGCCGCCGGGAGGCACCATCTCTGGCTCAATCTGAGCACGAGCCCTAGTAGCTATCCGGCCCGCTAGTCTTACCATCGCCCGTAGACTTGCCCTTCGGGCTCGTGGCCTTCCTCGGAGGCATCGCTGAAATCATAACACTTCGTCAGAGAAGGGTCATCCCGATAACACAAACTCTATCGCACGATCTAAGATCGAAGGAAAGATAACATCCTAAAAATGTCCCGTAGCCTCCGTTTATAGACGTGGTGCACAACACACCGATAAACAAGACTCTACTAGACACTATTCTATAGACATTCCGAGGACGAACCACTCGATACTCACTCTATCACGTACCCCAACCCCGTAGGCCGTGACTAGTGCCCGAGCCGGCACCCATACGCACTCAATAACCGAAATTAGCATACAAACTATCTATACCGACATGTAGATCATACGTGGTTCCAAACCGTCACATACAAAAATACAACCGCACAAAAGCCGTAAGGTCACATAATATATATAACGTAGCAAAGCATACATACACGAAACCGACAAGGTCGGCACGGCTGACGGGCCGTCCAAACACAACTTACTCAACGCATCCGAACCGAATCGTACATAACACACATCTATGTCTATAGACCTCTAATAAGAATGTAATCGATACTCGGGATGTGGTCCCGCCGTACCTCGAATAAAGATAATCATATACATCGGGAGAGTATATACCCAAAATATCGGCTCCAAAACAAAGGGAGCACTCGAACGTTATAATGGGAATCCTACGCCGCGGATCACCAAAACGCGTATCCGAATCCGTACCGCGGGCATGAAACGCAGCCCCCGAAGAGCCGGGGAATATGAACCGAGTGTGCAAAGCAGAAGTACAGTAAAAACGAAGTCATAACCGAAGTAAAGTGCAACCGAACACGAGCATAATAAGCCGAATACCAAGGTACTTACATCCGACTCCAAATTATACATAAGTTTTAATGTAAGACAAATAGGATAATCAGGATGTCAAAATGCTTCGCTTTCTTTGGAAAAATATTTCTGCCTCGTATATACGGGAAATCAAACATACCATACAAGCTGACATTATCCGATTGCCGAGGAACGTACGGCCCGATCTATATATAACATAAAAATCATAACGTACCGTCATATTATCATACATCATACCCCATATCATACTGTATCATCACATCATCACATATCACGTAATTTATTACATATACACACATACCGCGGCCAGGAACCCAAATGCCGTAATATCACATATACGCATACCGCGCGCGTGAACCCACGCGGTAATATCACATATACACATATACCGCGGCCAGAACCCAAAGTGGTAATAACCGATATGCACATACCGCGGTCGTATACCCAATGTCAACATCACATAGTGCGCACGATATCATAACCTACGGACCCGGACCTTGCCGAAAGAAGTAATGCACGAATGCACAACAGATTCATAAGTAACCAAATACGGTTTAAAACATTTTCAAAGATTTAATAAGTTAATCAAAACAAACCATCGTTTATAAGCCACAACAAGAGTCAAACCGACTTTCTTCCGAATACCACCGGAACATATCAAACCGAACTTCGCAGATTATAGTCACGTATCGGAATCATAAGTATACGAATCAACATTTCAGGCTCAACAAACAAACAAATATATAATCATACTCAGGGGTCGAAAAGGTAATCATATTAAGTTCTTTTCAAAAAAAGTCGTTAGTATTACACAAAGAAAAGTCGCGGGACCCACGGACGAGCGTCACCCCAATCCGGGCCCGCCTACGAAAATCATAGTCGTCCTATGTTATCGAATCATTGTTACAAATTCAAAAGATATGTAAACTGATCGTTCTTGAAATCGGAATAATAGTCATATCATATCCTTTCAAAAATCGTCGAAAGTACATAAGGAGAGTCGCGGGACCCACGAACGGGTGTCGACCCGAGCCGGGCCCGCCTATGGAAAACATAATTATCATACATCGAGGAATCATTTTTGAGCATATCGAGGCAATCCGAGCCTTTCGTGAAAAGATACGAGCGTTCGTAGTTACTTTAACTTTTAAAAGCCAAACTCTTCAGGCAAAAGTTGAAAATCAAATATTTCAAAGGCATAAAGGCCAATATTTCATCATACCAACATACGAATTTCCAGGAACGAATAGAGTCATAAACATGCTCGGATTGCGGGAATAGAATTTCCTCGCGGCTCGTGTCATTGTCTATTTGAAACTAGGCATGCCAAAGAAGAAGGAATGGAGCTTTACATACCTCGAACGCACCCAACGCTAGCTCAAACTCAAAATAAATCCAACCTACGTCTGGCTGCCCAAGGTCTACAAACAAGTCATAATATGCCAAACATTAGCGATGGACGTTTAGGCATTTAATTCCAAACTAACACTAAATTCTACAGTAAATTTGGGCAAAAGATTGTCACGACCTTACCCGCGTCGTGGATCGGTGCCCTACTCGTGCACCCGAACACTTACAAATCAAATCATCAAAATACCACACGATCGGATTTACCGTACATTATTCGGACCGATAATCGAAAGCCGACATCATACAAATGTCGTCCCGAGAAGGCGGTCGCCCGTGCAATCACCGAATCGTAATCAAACCGCGAATATACATCGCCCACACACACATACATACAAACATTGGCCACATCGGCCGTAGTAGCATACGGGGCCGCTCAAGGACGCAAGTCAGAATCATATACAGACAAACCAAAATCATATACGAACAGACTGGACCCACGACCCACAAACATGACTACAGGCCTCTACAAATAGAACAGAACCAAACATACGAACATATGACGGGATTTGTGGCCCCGCCACCCGAACAAGCCGCAAATATGCCGAATATGCATAGCAAACCATACATAGACCAAGTGGGCTCGCAGTGAGAGGAGCACTCCAAAATAGCGTAACGGGATAGCCTAAACCGGGGAATCACCCAACCGAGCGGCCTCGTACCGCGCGCATGAAACGCAATTTCGCAGAAAGCGGGGTCAAGACGAAAAAGTACTGAGTATGTAAAGGTATATACAAAGATCCAAATCATAAATGGGAGCGAAGATACGTAACAAAACAATAATGTGACCAAAACTCCGGAATGCAATGTGCACGCAACAAAAATCGCGCATATGCTAGTGAACGTGGTCACCCCCCGACGCCGGTGCCACAACACATCATACTCCGTATGCTTTCAATCTCCGTACACCTCCGAACAAATCATAATATCACACACATCACATCATCAAACATAACAAGCCATATCACATCATAACACCATAGACAGAATCCCGCCCTACGTGCAGGCCTCGAAACCGTAACACATCATACCGCCGAATATGTCATAGAGCGCACGATCACAAAACTGCCCGGTAACGCGAACGAAATCATAATAATTCCATGACGAACGCAGAAAGTGTAAATCATACGCATATTAAAAGTAAACTCCAGAAGTCGACACATAATTTCATATACACCTACATTAGTTTCAGAAAGCTCAAAGCGAGTATCGAATAAATTGGAAATTAGTGTACAAAGGTTATGGACTTTTAGTTATCAATTTTTTTCGAAAACGTATCGTAAGTTATTCTCGGAAAATATAGTAGCGCCATAGTGATGAGCATTCAAATAACATAATAAGACATTTCGTACGGACTTTAGAGTCATAAGTAAACACTCCTTTATAAATCGTACGAAACGAGTCGACAAACCAAATAAGGAAGTCTCGGGACTTATGGGCCCACCTCGGGTCAAGCCGAGGGCAAATAACATAATTTACAAACATTAGGCTCCATAAAGTTATCCGTGAAAGTTTCGGGAGCCATTCGGATTCATTTACGAAAGATACAAAGGTTTATGCGTTCTTATATCCAAAGGCAAGCATTTTGATTCAATTACGCTGAATGAGTAGTAACCAAAAGCAAACTCAGATTTCTAGGAGCAGAATTAGTGTTATATCCCGTGTTTTTGCACATTTGAAAAATTTGGACATAATTGTGATTTGTAAGAATAAGGCCATGCTTTGATTTTATGCGAGGTGTATGTTGTTACTTATGGAAAGTGTTGACACGAGAACATGGAGAGGCCAAGGGCAAAATTGGAATCTTGAAATTAGTTTCGGGAAATTGCAACATATGATTTATAAGCAA
>NW_026717825.1:0-14432 GCF_029784015.1 Lycium ferocissimum
CCTTATTTCAAAATTTCCGAAACAAATTTCCAAAATTCCAATTTTGCCCTTAGGTCTTATCCGGTGTTTTCGCGTTCAAGCTTCCATAACCGGTTCACACATGCGAAGAAAATCCAAATATGGCCTTATTCCCTACAAGCAAAAATTATTTCAACTTTCCAAATGTGCCAAAAATGCCGGATGTAACATATTTACTAATCCAAAACCATTCAAATACAATTCGGAAACATTTCATATCATTTCTACAAAATATTCACAAGATATACAAACTTTCCACCAAAGCCGTAATGCATCCAAAACTTTTAATCTTTAACATACATATTCATAGTATATTTCCATCTTCCAATTTCATCAACAATCATCATAATTTGCATCTTAACAATTTCATTTCCATGTTAACATAAAACTAGAATAAAATCATATAATTTCCTACAACAACCTAACAATGGATTTTTCATGCCAACTTGAACCATTCTCCTTTCATTTACTCTACAAGAACACAACAACACAATTAATACACTAAATAAATTCAATCCATCTCCCTTCATGCAAGACACCACACGGCCACAACACACACATGCACCACACGGCCATGCACACACACACACACATCATAATTCCATGATTTCCATTCAATTCTAATCGTTATAACATACTCACATCTCCCATAACATAAAACATAGAATTCTTACCTTTTTCTTCAAATCCCAACTTGTCACAAACGTGGTTCTTTCGCTAAACTAATTATACCACGTCGAAGAGCGTCTTGAACTTGTCAAGAATTCAAGAAGGAAGAGATTTTTGAATCAAAGTTGAAGGCTTGAAAATTTTTCTTTTTTTTTTCTTGTTGGCCTAATGGGTTGGTTGGTTGTTCTCCAAGTTCTTCTTTTTTTTTTTCTTGAAAGTTCTTGGAATTATGAAGAATAATATGGTGGCCATCTTATTTAATCACATGGATTTTAATTCCATATGGGCCTTGGGCCATATGGCCTTGGCCGGCCACACCCCATGCTTTGGGCCTCATTTCCCTTATTTTTTTTTTGGCCCAATTACTTGGTTAAATAATTGGTAGTTCACGAAACTCATTTCCGAAATTCCAATTTTGCCCTTAACCTTGCTCGATATTTCCGCGTCAACACTTCTCATGAACAACTTATATGCTAAATAAAACCAAAATATGGCCTTACTCCTTACAAGTCACAATTATTTCGGAACTTCCGAATATGCAAAAACACGGGATATAACAGATACGATATGATATGTGATGATCTGATGATACGATATGATATGTGATATGATATGTGATGATCTGATGATACGATATGATATGTGATATGATATGTGATAATATGACGATATGATTTGATTTACCGAGTCCCGCACTAGAGGGCTGGGTACGGTATGTTTATGATTATTACGTTATTTATGGATCGGGCCGTACGTTCCTCGGCATTCGGTTAAGGTCAGCTTATATGATGTGTTTGATTTTCCGTATGTATGAGTCAGAAGTGTTTTTCAAAAGAAAGCGAAGCATTTTGGCATTCTGTTTATCATATTTGTCTTTTGTACCTCTCATGTATGATTTGTATGTCGACGCAAGCACTTTGGTATTCTCGCTATTGTGCTCACTCTCTGTACTCCGTACTTCGGTTATGACTTCGATTTACTCGTACTTTCGCACCAGATACTCGGACGTATTTCGTCGACCCCTTTCTTCGGGGGCCGCGTTTCATGCCGCATTGTGTACCCTGAGATGAGTAGGTGATGTTAGCGAGAAGATGTTAGGCCGGATGGGCGAGCTCCATTTCCTCCGAGTGCCGCCGATGTCGAAGGCCTTTGTATGATATACGGAGTTATGTTAGAGACTTTGCAAACGATTATTGTCGGTGTGTGATACGTGGGCTTTTGTAAGCGGTCACGTAGCCGATGTATTATTATGCATGATGCGCAGATTTGTTTGTAATCGGCTATGTAAGCCGATATCACGATACGCATTATGTTTGCGTATTCGCTATGACTACAGATTTATTTGATTTGAAAAAGATGAAAAGTATGATATTTTTTTAAAAAAAAATTTTCCGCATTTTGACACGTTCGGCGGCCCGTATGATTATGTGTATTACGAAAGTGCGGGTTCGCTCGGCCCTAGGTAAGGGTCGGGTGCCTATCACACCCTATCGGATTAAGGGCGTGACAAATTGGTATCGAGCTTCGATTCGTCCTAGGGGTTGTCGCAAAGTAAAGTCGTGTCCGATAGAGTCTTGTTTATGGTGTGTTGCGTGCCACACTTATAAACAGGAGGCTACGGGGCATCTAGGGTGGTTACTCTTCTTTCACATCTGAGATCGTGCCATAGAGCCAAGTCATAGGAGATGGGACTCCGTACCCTGATTTGTGATTGCAGCTGAAGAATAACACTAATAGAAGAAAGGGATTGATGACGTTGGAAGTTACTAAGCACAGGTAAGTAAAGGTATGAAAAATATATGTTGGGAAAGATATTGAAGTTGCGATTGAAATACAAGTTGAAGACTAAAGGGGGAAAGTAAACAAGAAAGTGTAACAGGTGCCGTTTGAGTTGGGCATACGAGGTATGTTTATCGTTTGTGCATCGTTGATGATATTGGGAGCCCCCGTGTGGTCGCGATATGATATGATATGTATATATGTATTTTGGCCCGTGAGGCATTGTTGGTATTCCCGTGTACGGTGTTTTGAGACGATAAGAAATATAGAGGAAACTCTGCCGAAATTTTTCGAAAAAAAAAAGAGAGAATGAGATATGGATTTGTAATACGACTTGAAAGGTCGTGCCGACAGTAATGGTGAGATTAAGACAAGAGTACAGAGGAAAGGAATTGTGATGTATATGAATATATTGATAAGACGGCTTGTGAGATATTAAGGATAAAGTTGATCAGAAAGGGTAAAAGGTTAAGGAGTGTTACACCATGAGATCGAATACGAACGGGACAATGTGAGTATAATAAGGATCGTTAGGAAAATGAGTGAAGCCTAGTGAGAAGGTGGCCAAGGCTATGATGTGATTTATGTAGTTAGAATATAAAGGCAAGTGTGAAACGGAAAAATAAGTTATGGAACGAATAAGGAAGGGTTTGAGTTAAAGATTAAGAGACGACACGAGATAATGTGCCTAGAATGTTACAAGTCGAGAAAAAGGGAATTACAAGAAGGAAAAGTTTAGATCGAGATCCTTAAGACCCCATACGACAAGTTGAACATTCGAGGACGAATGTTCTAAAGGGGGAAAGGATATTATACCCCGTACTTTGTACGTTGGAATATTCTAAGTTGGTTGCTACAAGTTATGGACAAGACTTTTAATTTCCGATCTTGTTGATTTGTGTTAGTGCATAAGTTGCATATTCATCTTTTCATTGGCATGGAGTGTTAAGGGTAAAATTGGAATAAAAAAAATTTGGGTAGTGAATTATGGAAAGTTAGGCATTGCATGAAAATTATGGGCTAGAAGTGAAATTTTGAAAACTAAATATTTCATGAAAATGGCCATATGTGGCCATGTGTGTGGTGTGGGTCCTCCCACAAAATTTGGCCAAATTTGATTAGTTAGATTTATGAGTGGCACATGTGTACACTTTATATTTGTTGGGGTTTTGTATATATATATCTAGATGGTGGATGACAAGCAACAATTATTCATCTTTTCCACCTTAGAAAATTCAAGAAGCATGGAGAAAAAATGAAGAGCATATTCGGCCAAGAGGGGCAAAAATTGAGGCCCAAAAATTGATCATGGAAAATTATTTTCTTCTAGTTTCTCTCCTATTTGGAAGGTCCTAAACAACATGAAGCGGTTGTTGGAGCAAACAAATCCCTTGTTTATGCAATTCTTAACCCTAGCCAAGTGAAGAACAAAGTGGAAAAGGTGAGTTTTAATCTTGCTTTTATATGTTGTGGATGTTTTATGTGTGTTGTAGTATGTAAAGATGAATGAAATTCATGAAATATTGCATGTTGGGGTTTGGCCGTGTGTAGTGTGTGTTGTGTAGGAATGGTGGATTAATTGTATTTAGCATGTTTGGGTGTTGTTGTAGTGTGTAGAAATGGATGAAAAATTATGGAATTTATGTATGTTGATGTTGGCCGTATAGGGGCTGTTTTTGGCAAGTTATGGCGAATTGATTTTACTTAGTATTTTGGTTGTTGTTGTCATGGATTATGTGATGAGAATGAAGGTATTGAATGATTCAAGTTGAAGTTGTAATTGTTGTGGATTTGGCCGTATATATGTGGTGTTGGTTAAGAATGAAGAACAAATTTTATTTAGTGTTTTGGATTGTTGTGTTGTGGATTCAATGATGCAAATGAAAGTTTAATGGCTCAAATTGAGGTTACAATTGTGTGTGGGCTGTTTTGAAAGCTAATGTGAATTAAATGTAATTTCTTGTATTTAGGAAGATGATGTTGTCAAAGTGTGGATTGTTGGAGTAGTTTATGAGTTTGGAAGAAAGAAATATGTTATTGTTGTTCATGTTGAGTTGGGAAGGTTTCGGGTTCCATGGTGTATTGTTTGGATTGTTTGAATGTTGGGTGGATTGTTTGAAGCATTACGGAATTTTGTTTGAATGATCTCGGATTAGTATTTGAATGTGTGAGCGTCGATATTGATTTGAATGTATGTAGTTAAATGGAAGGTAAATGAAATGTCGTCGAATTATGTGGATGAAGAATTGCTAATATTAGAATGTGTTTTGAATTGGTTGTTGATGTTGTTTATTTGGTTATTGGTATTGTTGTTGAAGAATTGGCCGAGTTAAATTCTCGAGGTGTTGAATTTACAGGGGAAATCTTTGCCCAAATTTTTGTAAATAAAGTGCGAGCTTAAAATGGGATTCCGAGGTGCCTATGACCAATGTTTGGTGTCTAATGACGTGTTGTAGATTTTGAGAAGCCGAAACTTGAGTTTGGATTAGCCTAGGAAGCAATCAAGGTATGTAAAGCTTACCTTTCCTTCTTTTGGCATGTCTTAGATATGGCTAGGTTGTGATATGTTATGAGCTTCGGGGTAATTCTATTCTTAAAAATCCGAGCACGTTTATGAGTCGTATTTGCTTTTGATGTTGGCATCCTCATATGGTCAAGCTATGGTTTATACGTCTTTTGTATGACTAAGTTTTAAAAGTTGCATAAAAGTTTGGTTTTAAAAGAGTTTTGTTCCTAAATGATTAGAAAACTACGAAAGTCCGTAACTTTCACGGAACGAACCGGATCGCTTCGATATGCTCAAAAATGATTCTATGACGTATGATGACTTAACTTTTTATGGGCGGGCCCGACTTGAGTCGACACCCCTCCGTGGGCCCCGCGACTTTTCTTATGTACTTCTGACGATTTTTGAAAGGATATGATATGACTATTATTTTGATTTCAAGTACGATCAGTTTACTTATCTTTTGAGTTTGTAATAATGATTCCATAACATATGATGACTATGATTTTCGTAGGCGGGCCCGGATTGGGTTGACGCTCGTCCGTGGGTCCCGCGATCTTCTTTTGTATAATTCTGATGGCTTTTGAGAGAATTTAATATAACTACCTTTCCGACCCCCGAGTGTGATTATATATTTGTCTGTTGAGTCTGAAATAATGATTCGTATACTTATGATTCCGATACGTAACTATGGTTTCGAAGTTCGGTTTGATATGTTCCCGAGTGATATTCGGAAGAAAATCGATTTGACTACATTTTGGCTTATAAATAACGGTCCGTTTTGATTACTCTATTGAGTCTTTGTGAATGTTTGGCATTGCATATGATTTCCTACGATTACGCTCGTGCATTACGTTATTACCTCTTTCGCCGAGTCTCGGTAGGTTATTATCGTGCGCACAATACGAAGTATGATGTGATTTCGAAGTATGATGTGATATGCGATATTGACCCATTTGGACTTTTGACCGCGGTATGTGATATGTGATATTGCCCGCGGACATTTGACCGCGGTCGCGACATTGACCGCTAGACTTTTGACCGCGGGATGTCGATTTCGGAGATATGAAAACCGCCGATATTTTGACCGCGGTATGTGACATTGACCGCCGGACTTTTGACGCGGGATGTCGGATTTCGGAGATATGAAATCTTCCGGGTATGAGGCGTTATGGCGCCCCGGGGAAGCCGGCGACCATGTTCCGTCCGCCGGTCCCATTACGGACCGTATGTGATATGTGATATGATATGTGATGATCTGATGATACGATATGATATGTGATATGATATGTGATGATCTGATGATACGATATGATATGTGATATGATATGTGATGATCTGATGATACGATATGATATGTGATATGATATGTGATAATATGACGATATGATTTGATTTCCGAGTCCCGCACTAGAGGGGCGGGTACGGTATGTTTATGATTATTACGTTATTTATGGATCGGGTCGTACGTTCCTCGGCATTCGGTTAAGGTCGGCATATGATGTGTTTGATTTTCCGTATGTATGAGTCAGAAGTGTTTTTCAAAAGAAAGCGAAGCATTTTGGCATTCTGTTTATCATATTTGTCTTTTGTACCTCTCATGTATGATTTGTATGTCAGACGCAAGCACTTTGGTATTCTGGCTATTGTGCTCACTTTCTGTACTCCGTACTTCGGTTATGACTTCGATTTCTGTACTTTCTGCTTTGCATACTCAGTACATATTTCGTACTGACCCCCTTTCTTCGGGGGCTGCGTTTCATGCCGCGCAGGTACCCACAGATGAGTAGATGATGTTAGCAGGAGAAGATGTTCTGGCTGGATGGGCGAGCTCCATTTCCTCCGGAGTGCTGCCGATGTCAGAAGGCCTTTGTATGATATCTGGAGTTATGTTAGAGACTTTGCAGACAGTGTCGGGTGTGTGATACGTCAGTTTTGTAAGCGGCTGCGTAAGTCGATGTTGTCACGACCCAACCCCGTAGGCCGTGACTAGTGCCCGATTTGGGCACTCAAACCCAATCGTCGGATCCGAATCACATACAAACAGTTTATACGGAAACAAATGTCAGACGCTGTCTCAGATTATATCAAACACATCCACGAATATAACAGAAGCCGACAAGGCTGTGTTTCAAATTTATATAATTTCCAGAAAAATTTCGGCAGAGTTTCCTTTGTTTTACGGACTATCCAAAATAACCCTGCACGCAGAAAATACCACAAAGGCCACACAGGGCCACCAAAACAACATATATACATATGCGGGCCGACAAGGCTGCCGCGGCGAATGGAATCGCCCAAACACAACATATACAAACACAACCGTACGGAAGTAGGCACAACCCACAAACATGTCCACAGACCTAAAACGGACAAACGGAATCATATGACGGGACGGGGGCCCCGCCGTACCCATGAACAAATATATACAAATGCAACGGACGAATATATACCAAAATATGGCTCCGAAATAAGGGAGCACTCCAACAAGCAGTAAGAGGGTGTCCTAAACCGGTGGATCACCAACCGTGCGTCCGTACGCGCACGGGCATGAAACGCAGCCCCCGAAGAAAGGGGGTCAGTACGAAATATGTACTGAGTATGCAAAGTAGAAAAGGTAGTGTACAAATCTGAGTCACAATCGAAATAGAGGTACAGAAAGTAAATGCATTTCCAAAATATCAAAATGTTACTTCAAAATATAAGTCATGCATAGGGCACAGGAAATATGGTCGCCCGCCTGTCGATGGCGCCATAACACAGCATAACACCAGAAAGTTTCAAATCTCCGAATCCCCGTCACATATCACAACACAGCATATCGCCATACACAGCATCACACCAAACATAGTGGAACCCGGCCCTCGAGCGAGGAGCTCGGTGAACCATAACACAGCATAACACCGGAGTATATCATAATGCGCACGACAACAAAACCGGCCCGGGAACCGGCGAACGATATCATAGTAGTAGGCACGAGCGGAGTAGTGAGTAATCATATGCATAAAATCATTGTCATAATCCAAAAGATAAGTAAAATAATCATATTTGAAATCAGAATAATAATTACAACATTCTCTTTCAAAAGTTGTCAAAATTTCATAAAGGAACGTCGCGGGACCCACAGACGGGTGTAGACCCGAACTGGGACCGCCTATGAAAAACATACTCATTCTATATCATACAAACTCCTATGAAAATTTAAAGCAATCCGAGCTTCTCTGTGAAAGTTATGAGCGCTTGAAATTTTGGAATCGCTAAAGAATAAACTTTAAAACAAAAATCAGCTTTCATGTAATCTTTACAACTTATGAATTCCAAGAACATAAGGATCAATGTTTTTGTCATGTCGACATAAGAATGCCAAGGAACAAATGCGGTTCATAAACATGCTCGGATTGCGGGAATAGAGTTTCCTCGAGGCTCGTATTATAGCCTACTTTAACTAAGGCATGCCAAAAAGAAAGGTTGCTTTACATACCTCAAACGCTCTCCAAAATAATCCAACTTCAAGATAAATCCAACCTATGATTCGGGCTGCCCAATGTCTACAAACAAGCCATAATGTGCCAAACATTAGACATGGATGTTTAGGCATTAAATTCCAAAATTGCCCTTAATTCTACGAAATTTAAAAGCATTTCCTTGTAAATAGGACACCCCGAGAATTTAACTCGGCCAAATCAATCAACAACAACACCAACAATACCAACAACCAAACCAATAACATCAAAAACCATTTAAAACGCATTCCACATTAGTAGCCTTCCTTTCCAACATAATTCATCAACATTCCATTCAATCACGAATTTTCAAGCCGATATCGATTCTTACATGTCCACTACCAATTCAAGATCATTCAAGTGCAATTCAAACGCATTTCATACCATTTACAAAGAATACAAAAATCCACCAAGACTAGAATTCATCCGAAATCTCCAACCTTTGACACAACATTCACAACACATTTTTCATCTTCTTATTTCACCAACAACAACCACAATTTACACCTTAACAATTCCATTTCCATAATTTCATAAATCTACAATAAAATCACAAAATTTTCCTACAACAACTTAGTCAAAAAATTTCATGCCAACTTGAACTAGAATTCTTCCCTTTGCATTAGAAAGCCATTACAACACAATTAACATAATAAATAAAATTTGACCATTCCTTTGCATCAACACCCATTTTCGGCCACACACACATATACCCATGACCCAAAATTTTCATACTCTACATTCATTCTCACATACTACAACATATATATAAAATTCTTCCAAGCTAAAAAGAGTAGAATTCTTACCTTTTCCTCAAATTTCCACTTGCCACAAACGTAGTTCTCTCGCTCAAATAATTATACCACGTTGAAGAGGGTCTTGAACTTAGTAGGAATTCAAATAGAAACAAATTTTTGGATCAAAGTTGAAGGACCTCAATTTTTTTTCTTTCTCTTTTTTTTTTTTCTTGATGGCCGAATGGCCCCTTTTGTGGTGCTCTCAATCTTCTTTCTTGAAAGTTCTTGAACAAGAATGAGAAATAGGCCCCTTTTTAATCTATTTATCACATGATTTAATTACATGGGTTTGGGCCCTCTTTATTTTTCCATGGCCGGCCACCCCTAAAAAAATTGGGCCTTTGTATTTTTTTTTTTTTTGTTCACTTCATTTGAGCCCAACTAATTATGGGTCTTACTTGTAATTCCCGAAACTAATTTTTAAAGTTCCCAATTTTGCCCTTGACCTTCCTCCATATTTCCACATCAACATTTCATGAGCAACACCCATATTTTAAATACAAATCAAGTTATGGCCTTGTTTCTTACAAGTCAAAATTATTTCGAATTTTTCGAACACGTAAAAATGCGGGATATAACATCCTCCCCCCCTTTAGAACATTCGTCCTCGAATGTTAAATTAGCCTTATAGGTCTTACAAGCATTTTGGGGGAGGTTCTTTATATGAACAGCACATATAAATCGTCCATTAATCAACATAACCAATTACGGAAATTTAGATTACCTGAAGGCATAGGAAACGAGTGAGGGTACTTCTTCTTCATCTCATCCTCCGCTTCCCAGGTCATTTCTTCTCTGTTATTGTTTCGCCACAAGACCTTAACATAAGGTACATCTTTGGCGCGCAGTCTCCTCACCTGACGATCCAAAATAGCTACAGGCTGTTCTTCATAGGACAGTTCCTTACGTTACTGGACATCTTCTATAGGAAATACTGCGGAAGGATCGCCAATACATTTACGGAACACGATACATGGAATACCGGACGTCGCTCCCGCATCGGATGGTGAGTCTAACTCGTAGGCGACCTCGCCTACTTTCCGAATAATCCGATAAGGCCCAATATATCGCGGACTGAGTTCACTCTTCCTCTTACCGAAGCTCATCACACACTTCATAAGTGACATCTTTAGAAATAGCCAGTCATCAACCTGGAATTCTAACGGTTGGCGTCGTTTATCTGTATATGATTTATGTCAATTCTGAGCAGTCAACAACCATCTCCGAGTGAGCTTTTATCTTACTAAGCCTTTGCTGAACCATACCTGGTCCGATCAACTTTGTTTCACCCATATCGAACCAATCAATCGGAGATCTGCATTTTTCTTTCATATAAGGTCTCGTATTCGTATGATGTCATCTGAATGTTGGAACGGTAACTTGTTATAACCCGCATTTTTGGTGCAATCGGATAATTCGAGACAATCGCGGGAGGACGATAAGCAAGGCCACATTTTTATTTTTGTTAAGCATATGAATGACTTATGAAGCATTTGGAAGCGGAATTATTGAGAAAGGTTAAGGGCATAAAAGGGAAATTCGCAATACGCCTCATGGAAATATAAAGGAAGGCGAAGGGTAAATTTGGAACTTGGGAAATAATTTGATGAATTACAATTTGTCATGAAAAATAATAACATTGGGCTTGGAATTTTTTTCAAAGAGGAGAAGGCCCAACCGGCCATGCCCATGGGCTTAGCCCATGGGGGATTTAATTTGCACCATTTAAAGATGACTAAGTCATCTTATTATCCAAAATTTTCTAGAAAACTCAAGAAATAAATAACAAGAGAAAGAAGGAGAAAACCACAAGGCCATTCGGCCATAGTAGGAGCAAAAGAACCTTGGAAATTTTTCCATCCAAAAATCTTTCTTTTCTAGCCAAACAATCCCTTGAAGGGTCCTAAGCAAAGTGGGGTGATTGGTGGAGCAAGGAAACCTATATTCATATAGTTACAAATTCTAGCTAAGTGAAGAATTAAGGAAGAAGGTAAGAATTCACTTCCTTTCTATGTGTTATGGACGTTATGCATGTTGTGGTATGCAAAAGTGAATGAAATTCATGAAGAATAAGAATATAGTATGTGGCCGTGTACATGTGTGCATGTGTAGGAAGTATGTTTCAATTGTTTCATTGTATTTAGTGTTTTGATTGTTATTGTTGAGAAGGTTAGGTGAAAAATAGAAGTTGAATGAGTTTGGAGAAATTGTAGTTGTGCATGCATGTTGAAGCCGTGTAGTGTGTGGTGTGCATATGGCCGTGTGTGTGAGTTGTATGGTGAATGGATAGTGAGCACGTTTTATTTAGTATGTTGGTCGTCGTGTTGTGGGGCTTATATTACAAACAAGAGCCTAATGAGCTTAGTGAAATATTAGTAGTTGAAAACTTGTTTTGAAAGATTATGTAAATTGAATATTATGTTCTTACATGTATGGAAGGCAATGGTATTGGTATGGCGTCGTTGGAATATATATTAGGAGGTGATTATTGTTTTTATTGGAGTTGGAGGGTTTTGGGAAGAAGTAGTAAATTGATTGAGTTGTTATAATATATCTTGGATTGAAATTGGAAATTATTAGTATGGTTGTTGATATTGTGTTGTTAGTTTGGCCGGGTTGAATTCCCGGATTGTTGTTGATTAAAATTGGCCAAGTTGAACTTGGTGGAATGGAGTATTTACAGGGGAAGTCTTGCGAAATTTCGGTAGCAAAGTATTATTTTAAGAATTCAATTCTAGAGACACTAATCATGTTTGGTAAACATGACCAATTTGTAGATTCTGACGAAATTGGAACGGAGATTTGGAGACGGGAACGAAGCGGAAAAGGTATGTAAGACTTCACCATCCTTTCTTGGCATGTCCTAGACATAGTAGGGTTGGACACGGGCCTCGGGGACCATCCCTTTCCTCGAAATCCAAGATTGAAATTAGTTACTATTCACTCAATAGAATTGAATTAGAAATGGTGCAAATGTTGGAAAAACTCGCTAAACTTCTAGAACTTGCATAAATAAGACCCGATTACCTTAGAACTCTCCTAAGTAATGCCATGAAGTGTACTATACGAAAATTGTGTATGCCGCCTCATTAGACCCGAGGTGGGCCCATTGGTCCAGTGTCTTTCCTTGTTGCTCCGTTTATTAAACGGTAAGTGTTGTGACATTTAATGAGAATATTTCTAAGATGATAGCAACGAAGATAATAAAGAAGAGAATATGTTTAAGACGAGTATGAAAAGAATGATTCCACGACTAAGAGTTTCGAGTTAGGAATTCAATATGAATATGAAAGTGTCCAGCAAGTTTTTGATTTCAATTTTATTTTATTATAACTCTATTTTCTACGGACTCAGAAGTAGCAAAATGTTTTGTAAGGCCTATGATCTTATCCCATGTTTTCTCTTAATGTCATTTTTCCTTGATAGCCTCGCCTTATGAGACTAGTTCCTTGAGTGTGAGCGAGGTGATCCTGATTATTCCATAACGTAATCGGAGGTTATCGACCTTATGTCACTCCGATAAAGTTGTAGCTTTCACTTGGGCTCTCATGCATGCTTTATATTTACATGTGATATTTTTTACGATACCGTGCCGTCCAACGGGCGGCAGACGAGCTACCGGCTGCGGTGGGCGGATTATACCCGGACGCGGGAGGCACGGATGCGGGCTCATTACACCGTACCTATATGGGCGGGCGGTTTATTTACATATATTTACGCGAGTTTTTTAAAGTTAGCATGCATGGCATCCGCCCCGAGGGGGCACTCGGATGACGAGATCACCCCTTTATTTCATGATTTACTTAGAAAATGTTCACCGCACCTATATGGTCGGGCGGTAATCCACCGTACCTAAATGGTCGGGCGACGATCCCACCGCACCATACGGGCGGGCGGTGATTACCTCGCCGGACGGGCGATTCTTGGCGGCATTTATATAATCCTCCAGGTGGTAAAGTTTACTTACATAATATTCCCCAGAGTGGTCAAACAGAGACACAGGTTATATGTGGTGCCATTTTTCCATGTTGTGTTTTATTTTATGTCCTCTGCTTTACTCCTGTGATATTACTTATGCCTTACATACTCGGTACACCACTCGTACTGACGTCCCTTCTCGCGGACGCTGCGTTTCATGCCGCGCAGGTAAGCAGGTGGACGGACTTGATCCCTAGGAGCTCTCCAGCAGTAGATTGAAGTGCTCCAGTTGTTCCGGAGCTCCAGTCTAGTGGTACTACTTTTGTGTACATATTCGGGCACGGCAGCATCCGGCCCTTCTTGTTATCTTATGTATTTTGTTAGAGGCTCGTAGACAGATATGTTGATCGAGAGGTGATTTTGTATAATGTTTAATCCCCGTCGATGTATATTAAGTCAGTAAAGTTTATTGATACATGTTCTTAATAGTGTTGAAAATGGTAATGCCAAGTACACAAGTAGCAGTATAATTTATGTGGCCCACTAGTGGCAAGAGATTGATAAGAGATAAGGGGTGCTCGGTACAAGTATCGGGTACCCGTCGCGGCCCCTAGTTGGGTCGTGACAGAAGTGGTATCAGAGCAGGCGGTTGTTATAACCCGTATTTTTCGTCTTTGGGAATCTCGGGGTTGTCGAGACAAGTGAAGGATAATGTAATGCATTGATTTTGTTTGGTTCATAAGTTGGCTATGGAAAATGTAGATGTGGAAATATCGGAAAAGACTAAGGGCAAAATTGGAATGTCGGAAAATGGTTTCATTAATTACCAAAAATATGGACTAAGTAATTGGGCTTGGAAATGGAAAAAAAAAAAAAAAGAGAACAAGTTGGCCCAAGAGAGGGGTGGCCGGCCATATGGCTTGGCCCAACCCATGACTTAGTCATGTGACTAAGTCATGTGATTTAATAATATAAAGGGGCAATATTCATGAAAATCTCTAGAAAATTCAAGACAAATTGAGATGGAGAAAAACAAGAGAAAAACAAGAGAACAACATCTAGGCCATTCGGCCAAGATGGAGGAAATCCAACCCTCCAAATTTTGTTCCCAAAAATTATTTTCTTACTATATTCCTACCAATTCAAGGTCCCTCTACAACGTGGTGCAATTATTTCGGAAGATAACCCGTTGGTTTCGTCGTTTGGATGAATTGGTGAAGTGAAGAAACTTGAGGAAAAAGG
>NW_026717826.1:0-14277 GCF_029784015.1 Lycium ferocissimum
ATATTCGTTCGTTTTATGTTTGGGCGGTTCTATCCGCCGTGGCGGCCTTGTCGGCTGCCTATGCGTATTTTGATATGCTATGAACATTACGACAGCCTCGCCGGCTTTTGTGACATATGTTGGCTATTATGCGTTAATCTGAGACTATATGTGATCATTTATATTTATGCAAGTTTAGTATGCTAATTCTGAGTGTCAGGTGCGTATGAGTGTCCAATTTGGACACTAGTCATGGCCTACGGGGTTGGGTCGTGGCAGAAGAGAGAGTTGAATTAGTCGCTAAGTCCGGCCCAGCGTCGAGGCCGATTTGGCGGCCCTTAGTGAGTGTGGAGGGTCGTGGAGGCTCATACCACGGTGCGGTGGAGTATGAACGGTAGAAGTCCTGAGGGGCCACCCTTGAGCAAGTCGAACATGGTTTTCGATCTTCCGACCCGATACTCGAGAAGCCAAAGGATCGTGTAAAAATCCAAGAGAGCCCTCGATACTGATTCCGAAGATTCCAAGCGAACGAAGATCCGAGCATTTCGGATCAGCTTGATAGATCGAGGCACTCGCACTTAGCCTTTATTTTGTCTTTGCCTTTTTGGCTTGATTTTTGTTTTTCAACTTCGTAGGAATTTCAGGTGTAAAAAACCTTACATATATGGAATGTGCATTTTTCTTGTTGACTTTCTTTATTCTTCGATCTGTGTTTATTATGACTTTTGCTCGGAGATATTTTTTTGATTTTATGCCTCGTTATCTACTTTTCACTTTGTCCGGCATAATTTGTCCGGGGATTTGATCAAGTTATTTGCCCATGGGACTTAATTATGCTCTGTGAATTCAGACGTCTCCGAATCACATTAGGCATTTTAGGGCCGATATTTTTTCGCTCGTTCATTCATTATGGATTAGGTTCGGATTTTGAATCCCGGCCTTAGCAAATTCGGATATAGCCTCCCATTGCGGTGTTAAAGATTTTAGCTTGGTTCAATGTGACCTTGTTGCCTTTGTCGAATTTCGACTGCAGTACCCGGTGTGGGCTATCTGGATAAAGCGATGCCAAAATTCGGTGGTAATCTCCGGGGTAAGGTGTTTAACAATAGTCATATCCGAAATGGAATAATCTGAATTTTTAATAATTTTTGTACAAAAGTATTTGTATGTACATGATATGAGGATTTCATCCATTTCCTTCTGTTTTTGCCGTAGCAAATACTAAGTGGACACGATTCATTCTGATCGTTTAGTCCTTACATCGAAACCTAATACAGAAGGTCCGATTTTGGACGAAGGTGAGAAATAAAATTTTGAGGATCCAATGGCGTTACGCTTTGTTTGTACCGCTTCATTTTCTGTTTACCGGGTAAGCCTCGATGTGGGTATAGTAGTTCCCTAGTGTTTATCCGAGCTGCATGATCGGGTAAGCACTATCCAGTCCCACTCGTAAGGTATACTCCTGAGTTTCCGGGCATTTGTCCTCGTCTTTATCTAGTAACACGTTGTACTTGTTGCCTCATTAAAAACCTTGTCGGAAAACCCATTTTGGGATAAAGCCGTACTAAGGAAAAGACTGCAACACGTGTTTTCAGACCTAGCACCTACCTTTATCCGGTACTCAACTTCCTGCAAAAAAGAAAAGGTTAATAAGTAAACACAAGTGTCCATGCCTTAGCAGTAGTATCTCTTCAAATGAGTCACATTCTAGTTATTGTGCAACCGTTGCCCGTCCATGGATTCCAGCTGATACGATCCTTTGCCCGTTACCTCGGTTATCTTGTACGGCCCTTCCCAGTTCGGACCTAGTTTTTCATCGTTAGGATTCTTGGTGTTCAAGGTAACTTTCCGAAGCACCAAGTCCCCAACTTGGAGATGTCGAATATTGGCCCTCCGGTTGTAGTACCTTTCCATTCTCTGCTTCTGGGCTGCAATACGGACCAACGCGTTTTCGCGAAGTTCATCCGTGAGATCGAGTTTTACAGCCATGGCCTCCTCGTTTGACTCCTCGGTGGTGTACCTGAATCGGAGACTCGATTCACCAACTTCTACGGGAATGAGGGCTTCGGCCCCATAGAACAACGAGAAGGGTATTTCTCCCGTGCTTGATTTAGATGTGGTTCTGTAAGCCTACAATACCTCCGGTAGTACTTCCCTCCAGTGATGCTTTGATGTTTCAAGTCTTTTCCTCAGATTTTGAATTATTGTTTTATTCGTGGATTCCGCCTGTCCGTTCGCACTCGGGTGATATGGAGTTGATACGATTTTCTTGATCTTCAACCCTTCGAGGAAATTATTGACTTTGCCGCCAATGAACTGAGGACCGTTATCACAAGTTATCTCGGCCGGGATGCCGAAACGACAAATAATGCGGTCCCATATGAAGTCAATAACTTTCTTTTCTCTAATCTTTTCGAAGGCCTGCGCTTCAACCCATTTGGAGAAATTGTCAGTCATAAACAAAATAAAACGGGCCTTATCTGGTGCCCATGGAAATACACCAATAATGTCCATTCCCCACTTCATGAAGGGCCAAGGTGATATGACCGAGTGCAGCAACTCCCCGGGTTGATGAATCATCAGGGCATGTCTTTGACACCCGTCACATTTTCGGACAAAATTCTTCAAATCTTCCTCCATCCGGTTCCAGTAGTAACCGGCTCTGATAATTTTCGAACTAAGGCTTCAGTACCGGAGTGATTGCCGTAGGTCCCCTCGTGTACTTCTTTCATCACATACTCGGTTTCTCCGGGACCCAAATACTTGACCAGGGGTCCGAAGAAAGACCGTCGATACAATTGGCCGTCTACCAAGTAGAACCACGCTGCTTTTGTCCTTAGTGACCGTGATTCTTTTGGGTCACTCGGGAGCTTTCCATCTTGCAAGTAGTCGATGTATTTGTTGCGCCAATCCCAAGTTAAACCCATTGTGTTTATTTCAAAGATGTCCATTTTCTATCGCCGAATTCATCAAGTGCACCATAGTCCCGGGTTGATTTCTTCCCCTTCGACTGCAGATCCCAAATTGGCCAATGCATCGGCTTCGCTGTTCTACTCCCTGGGCACATGCTGCATGGTCCATTCTTTAAACCAGTGTAGTATCACTTGGATTTTTTCCAGATACCTTTGCATCCGTTTGTCCTTAACCTCAAAGACGCCATTCACCTGGTTAACGACCAAGAGAGAGTCGCATTTTGCTTCAATTATTTCGGCCCCCATACTCCTAGCTAATTCCAAACCTGCAATCATGGCCTCATACTCGGCTTCATTGTTAGTCAATTTAATAGTTCTAATGGATTGTCGAATGGCATCCCCGGCAGGAGTTCTGAGGACGATTCCTAGCCCGGAACCTTTGAGGTTCGAGGCCCCGTCCGTGTGTAACGACCAAATACCCGAAGATATTCCCGAGGTTAGCAGAAGCTCTTTCTCAACCTCGGGGACCATGGCCGGAGTGAAATCTGCCACAAAATCAGCCAATATTTGGGACTTAATGGCCGTCTGAGGCTTATATTCGATATCATATCCGCTAATCTCTACGGCCCATTTAGTTAGTCTACCTGATAATTCCGGTTTGTGCATGATGTTCTTTAGAGGATAAGTAGTCACTACACATATCGGATGGCATTGAAAGTAAGGCTTGAGCTTTCTAGAAGCACTTACCAATGCCAATGCAACTTTTCTAGGTGGGGATAACGGGTCTCCGCATCCCCTAAAGTTCTACTCACATAATATATAGGGAATTGTGTACCTGATTCTTCTCGGACCAAAACACCACTTACCGCTACCTCGGATACGACAAGGTAGAGAAAAAACTACTCGTTCGCTTTCGGTGTGTGCAGTAGAGGCGGGCTGGACAAGTACCTTTTCAATTCTTGCAAAGCTCTTTGGCACTCCGGTGTCCAAATGAAGTCATTCTTTTTCCTTAGTAAGGAGAAAAACGGTGACTTTTATCCGAAGACCTCGATATGAAACGACTCAGCGCCGTTATCCTTCCGGTGAGCCTCTGCACTCCTTTGACGTTATTTACCACCTCGATATCCTCGATGGCTTTAATCTTATCCGGGTTGATTTCAATCCCCCGATTTGACACCATGAAACCCAAAATTTTGCCAGATCGGACACCGAAGGCACATTTTTCTGGGTTAAGCTTCATGTTGTACTTACGGAGTACATCGAAGGTTTCCTGCAAATGCTTTAAATGGTCCTCTGTTTCCAGGGACTTGACCACCATGTCGTCAATATAAACTTCTATTGTTTTCCCTATTTGTTCTTCGAACATTCCATTAACTAGGCGTTGGTAAGTTGCACCGGCATTTTGACATTGTAACATGAAGAAGTCCCACACTGGGTAATAAAGGATGTTTTCTCTTGATCCTCCGGGTGCATCCGGATTTGGTTATACCCGGAGTAAGCATCGAGAAAACTTAACATCTCATGTCCGGCCGTCGCATCGATCATTCTATCGATGTGAGGCATCGAAAATGGATCCTTCAGGCATGCTTTGTTTAGATCCTTATAATCAACGCACATGCGAAATTTATTACCTTTTTTCGGCACCACTACTACGTTAGCTAGCCAGTCCGGGTATTTTACCTCCCAGATAGAGCCTATTTTCAAAAGCTTTGTTACCTCATCCTTTACGGGGCGTGTTTTCCTACGCATACGGGCCTTCTCTTCTGCTTCACCGGGGGGAACCTCCCGTCAAGGCTGAGCTTGTGAGTCGTCACTCCCGGTGGTACACCTGTCATATCTATATGGGACCATGCGAAACAATCGGCATTAGCTTGAAGAAATTTAATTAACTTGTTCCTGAGCTCCAAGGTTAACCCCGTGCCCATGTATACCTTTCTATCCGGTAGATATTTGAACAAGATGATTTGCTCCAACTCCTCTACTATTGACTTGGTTTCATCCGAGTCATCCGGCAAGACGAATGATCTGGATACACCGAAATCATCCTCTTCATGCCCCGGGTCCGACCCATTTTGCTCCGTTGTCGAACCCATGTACTTTAGTTGCTATTTAGGGTCCTTGCCACCGACTGATTCATCTTCTTTTTTATCTGGTTTTTTGGGAAGGGGTGATGCTTCCTCCACCACGAACATCTCTCTTGCAGCGGGTTGTTCTCCTCGGATGGTTTTTATCCCCTCCAGAGTCGGGAATTCCAGTAGCTGATGTAATGTCGATGGCACGGCCCTCATGCTATGTATCCACGGTCTACCCAGCAATGCATTATACTTCATATCCCCTTCGATGACATAGAACACCGTTTGCTGAATGGTGCCGTCAATGTTGACCGGCAAAGAAATCTCCCCCTTCGTGGTTTCACTTGCCATATTGAATCCACTGAGCACTCGGGCTACCGGTACGATTTGGTCGAGTAGCCTTAGCTGTTCAACCACTCTCCACCAGATGATGTTGGCTGAGCTACCTGGGTCAATCAAAATACGTTTAACTTGCGATTTAAAAATAAGAATAGAGATTACCAATGCATCATTGTGCGGTTGAATGATGCCTTCTGCATCCTCGTTGTTGAAACAGATGGAACCCTCGGATACATAATCCCGGCTGCGCTTCTCACGAACAATGGAAACCTTTGTCCGTTTCATCACCGGCCCTCTAGGAGCATCAGTACCCCCAATTATCATGTTGATTATATGCTGAGGTTCCACTGGTTCGGCCCGTTTATGAGATTCCCTTTCCTTGTAGTGGCTTTTAGCTCGTTCACTTAGCAATTCTCGAAGGTGGCCATTTTTCAGTAACCGGGCCACCTCCTCTCTTAGTTGGCGACAGTCCTCAGTTCTGTGCCCATGGGTTCCATGATATTCACACATCACGCTTGGGTCCCGCTGGCCCGGGTCTGACCTTAGTGGTCTTGACCATCTTGCTTCTGCGATACGGCCGATAGCCGAGACGAGGTCCGAAGAGTTGACATTGAAGTTGTACTCCGATATCCTTGGCGAGTCTCTGTTGCTGGCCGAGCTTCCGGCATCACTCCTAAATGAGAGACCTCGACTGTTTGACGGGCGCTCGGTCTGTTTATCACCCCGACCGGAGGATTGGCTCGGCCAACCCTAGATTTTTCGACCGAACCTTGGCTTTTCCGAATGAAAGTATGGCCGATATCTTTCCCTCGATGGTCTTGACTCCGGATCGTAATTTTTCCTCGATCTCTCAGAGCTTTTGTTCATATTTACGGGCCCCGGGGGAAGTTTGAGCTAGTCATCCTCTACCCGAATCTTTGATTCGTATCTGTTATGGACATCCGCCTGTGCGACCTCGTATTCGACAAGTTTTGCTTTAGTTTGAACGAGACCGTCGAGCTCCGAGGATTAAGCCCTTTGGTAAAGCGTGTGCCCTATTCCTCCGGAACCGGAGGAGCTCCATCCGTTCCCTTTGGAACCGGTTGACAAATTCACGCAATAACTCATCATCCCTTTGTGCTATATGGAAAATATCCGCCTTACGGGCCTGCACCTTTTTGGCACCGGCATGAGCTTTTATGAACGCATCCACGAGCATTTCGAAAGAAGTGATTGAATGCCCAGGGAGATGGTCGTACCAAGTCAATGCTCCCTTCAACAGAGTTTCCCCAAACTTTTTCAACAACACGGAGTCGATTTCACCCTCTTCAACATCATTGCCTTTAATGGCACAGGTGTATGAAGTCACGTGTTCCTGAGGGTCCATTGTGCCGTCATATTTCTGGATATCCAGCATTTTGAATCTCTTCGGGATCAATTTCGGAGCCGCACTCGGAGGAAAAGGCCTCTGAATGTACCTCTTCAAATCCAGTCCTTTCAGAATAGGCGGAGCCCCCGAGATCTGGTCCACTCGAGAGTTATATGTTTCCATCCTCTTCTCAGTCGAGTCTACCCGCTTCGCCAATGTTTTGAGCATTCTCAGAACTTCGGTGGATGAACCAGCTCCGAACCCATTACTCTCGACCATCCGTGTTTCGTCCCTTCTGGGTTCAGCAACACCTTTCGTCCTCTCCGAGGCCGTTTCATCATTTTTGCTTTGCAACTAGGATATTGCGACTCCTTGTTCGGCAATAGCTGCCCTCTGTTCCTGCAACATTTCAAAAATTAAATGTAAGTTAATCTCATCCGGGGATCATCCGGGGTATCCGGCACTTTCCGGCCTTGTGCCCGGGATAAAGTAATTGAATTGTGAGTATTTAAGGGATCGGTGGCCGGCGGGGCGGCATTCTCCTGGTTCACGGTGTTCTGTCGGTTGAGGCCCTCCCTCGAATCAACGGAGTTTGGGTCAATGGGTTCTGCTGGTAAGCCCCGTAGCCCACTGTTCTCATTTTCGGCCACAATCTCGTTGTTGTTGACGTGACCAGATTATCCCCTGCTTGCCATTTGGTCCATTTTCACAGAGACGAACAAAAGATTTTTTCAATCTTAATGGGTAAGAGAGAAACCAAGATCAAAGAACACTATTATCCTAACCCCACAGTGGGCGCCAAACTGTTTACCCCGAATTTAGGTAATCAATTAAATTTGTAAGTGAGGTATAGGATATGTGGATAAACTTTAATATATTTTGGGTTTATAGGAAATAATTATAGATTTGCGTGTTATAGCATGTGTGTGTGAACATATGCGTTAGTGATTCGAATCAAGATACAAATGTTTATGATTAAGCCAACTATATTGGAAGAATAAGCATAAAATGTCACCGATAGAGAGAGAGAGAGAGAGAGAGAGAGAGCTTCAATATATAATTTCTATTACAATGTTCTTGATCTTGAAAACTGACCCTTAAAAGTAGGGAAATGCCTCCTATTTATAGTTTTGCCTTATGGGCCTTGCATACAACATAAAGCCCCTTTAGAATAAAGAAAACCCTAAAAGGATAAGGTTGGGCCGTACGGTCTGACACCCGTATGATTGGCAGTACAATGTGGCAGAACGGTCTTGACGCGTGACAATTTTGTAACTGATCACCCGGACTAACGGCCACGATCAACTCGGCCATGGAGAAACCGGACTAACGGCCATGATCAACTCGGCCATGGAGAAACCGGACCAAACGATTTCCTCCGCTTTCTTCTGATCAACCACTTCTAGTGCAATACCTCCGGTCCGAAAGAAAGTCTTCATGCTCGTGCTTGTTTCTTTCTTCCCTCGATTCCCGGTCTCACCGGTCTAGCATAAATCCGATTTTTACCGTATACACCTATAAAGAAGATGCCTTCTATTTTGATGTAGTTTAAAGTATTATCAATGCTTCTAAAAAATTCAAATAATTATTTGCACAATTGTTTGTCGAGAAAGGAAATAAAGAAATTGACAAATTAAACTAAATGCCCATGCTTATCGTCTTTTTCGCTAACCTTTCTAGATTTTCACTAATATGCCTCTAAAGCAAATGCCTTCAACTTCTCGGGTGGTGGATTGTCCCCAGATAGCATCACATAAGAGTAAAAGCAGAACATTACTGCAAACATTTAACAACAAATTAAAATTAATATTGCACTGTTGCACCTGGTAATGAATACTCAAGAAGAGAAGCAAGAAAAGAAGACGTTGCAATACGTAATGGCAGCAAAGAAGCCAGTAAGGAACAATTTTCCTATCTGCACAAACAAATTTAAAAAATGTTTTTAATAATGCAAGCAACAGTAACAGTACAGTAAACTTTGGCAATATGAAGAAGTACCAGTGAAAAGGTCTGTTTTTTTTTTTTTTTTTTTTCCACAGCAAATGAGGACTACGATTGCATAGAAACGGTACATAAAAGTGAATCCAAAACCTGTATTTATTTTCAATTAGTAGTGGCATATTTATGAAGGTGAAATCACAGATAAATGCAGTCGAAACTTTTCATTGAGGAGAAATTTTTTCGTTCCAGTCATATATAAGTTGAAATGTAAAAATGCAAGGAAAGCTTTTCATGAATTTGAAACACACCCAAATAAATATCCACGGTAACCACCACGATTGTATATGTATAGATATATAGATATTGAAGATACGATTTAAAGTTCAAAATATTGTGTCAATTTGAACGTGTGTTATTAGTAACCACTGCTATAAAACTGTCCCCTTTTTTCAATTTTTTTTTCAATTCAAATTCAAAAACTGACCTTGTAATTGCTAAAAAAAATAATCTCTTTTTGTCTTTTCTTTTCATTTTTTGTTTGTCTTTTTATTTTGGGAAAATTTCAGAAATCTCCCCTCACGTTTTGCTTTGTTTCACTGACATCCCCTCATGTTTGCAATATTACGACTATCTCCGTTATTTTAAATTTTTATGTAACAACTCTTATTTATTTATTATTAATAAAACATAACATATGTGGACTAATTTGTCCTCCATAAGATCATGTTTTTTTCATTAACTATTAATTTATGAATTCACCTTTAAAAAGTTATTTCTTAGGAATGGATATCATGGGATGTTCACCAACACGTCCTAACGTTTGAGCTTTTTTGTTTTTTCATGTTTTAACTTTTTAGATAAAGTATCTTACCAACTACCCTATGATTGATTAAGAAAAAATAGAAAAATTTTGAAACTAAATTTTCTATATTAAAAATATAATTATCTTATTGCAAGCAAAATCCAACAACACGTGTTAGATAAGTTTTTGTTTAAAAAAAAAGTCTATAAAATGATGAAGCAGTATAGAAACCTTTACCTCTTAACCCCAATTCGTCAAATCCAGTCCATCAAAATACTACTTAATTCTTAGAAGCAAAAACATGAGGAGTACTTGACATACTTACAAAAAAGATTACAAGTAAATTGCCTTTATTTGTTGAAGACACACTCAGTAAAAAATAATTATTTTTTTGCAAAAAATATGATGAGAACACTGGAGAGGGTCGAAGGGGAATAGGAAAAGAGAACCCTTGTTGAGAAGACTGAAGAGCACTTTGGCATATTTTTGTTTTCAGTTTATCCGAAATGAGATATTAATAAAATAATAATTAATCCAAAGAGCATGATCTTATGGAGGGCAAATCAGTCCATGAATGTTTTTTTCCATTAGTAATTAATAGAATAAAAGAGTTGTTACAAAAATGTTAAAATAAGGGAGGTAGCCATAATATTACAAACGTGAGGGGAGGTCAGTGAAACGAAGCAAAACTTGAGGGGAGGTCTCTGAAATTTTCCCTTTTATTTTTCATTTTTTGTTGTTTTTCCTGGTAATGACACTTGTCATCACATCAAGCTTTTGCCTCTCCTATTATATATAGATAGATATTTAACTACAGAGAAACATTTCTTATTCCCCTCAAATTCCACCCATTATCCTTAGCCTACTCAAACGCATAGTTTTGTGAGAATTTTGAAACGGTGCAGTCTAACATAATTAAGGGAGTTAAATGAGTGTTTTTTTAGATTATTTACATAGTAGATAATGAGGAAAATATATGTTTACCAGCTCAGAAAGGAGGTTTGGGTTTTAAATCTCTTTTTGATGTTTTAAATGCTTTATTTGCTAAATTGTGGTGGAAGTTCAGAACTGTCAGCACACTTTGGTCAAATTATATGTGGAACAAATACTGTAAAAAAGTAATCCCTACTTTGGTACAATGGAAAGGGGGAACACAGTCTAGAGGCAAGAGAAGCTGTTGAACATGAAATCTGGTGGGAAATAAAAGCAAAATCTTCAAATGTTTGGTATGAAAATTGGACAAAATTGGGAGCTTTACATTATGTGGTTCCATCTGATTTCCCACTTAATGAGGAATTGGCAGAATTAATACAAGCATGAAGATGGACGGAAGATATGTTGCAAGAAACCTTTCCAGCAGATATTGTGGAGTTCATTAAATTTGATATCCACATTGAGCAGCTACAAGGATATTGGGAGAAACATTGGTGGATGCCAACTAGCACAGGAAAAACCACTTTAAACAGTGCTTGGAATATTATGAGGCATAGTGAAGCAGAGCAACCGGAGTATAAGCAAATGTGGATTACTGGGATTCCTTTCAAGTTATCATTCTTTCTGTGGAGACTATGGAAGTTTATACTTCCAACAGATGATCAATTGAAGAGAATGAGAATAGTTGTGGTTTCCAGATGTTATTGTTGTTCTAATCCGCATCAAGAAGAAACAATTAACCATCTTTTTGTATCAGGCAAATTTGCAGAAGAAGTGTGGAGAATTTTCATGAATGCTGCAGGTTTGCATATAAATCTTATCCAAATTGACCAAGTTATCAGATCATGGTAGGAAGCAGATTGTTGGAGCAAACGTAGGCCAATTCTGCCGGCAGTACACAATATGATAACTTGATAATTATGGAAAAAAAGAAATGCAATCAGACATGGAGGTAATGTGAGTTTGAAGAGAGTGGTGCATGAAGTGAATAATAATTTGTTTTACTTAGCGAAATCTAGGTAGTCCTGGCTAAAGAACATATGCACAAGCTAAGACCAAAAACATGCTTTGAAGAATAATTAATAAAACATTGACCACGGTAATCTATATATAATATAAAGCTAGGCATAGAAGAGGTGATGTGGCACCTCTCTATGGCTAGCATTGGTATTTATCTTTTTTGTCAATTTTTTGGCCTTTTACCTTATTTTTCTGATTAAAAAATAAATATATTCATGAAGACAACAACCACAATTCAATGCCACATAAAAGATTAATAGCAGCAGTTATAATATTTAAATGTCAGAGAATTAACAACAAAGAAAAATTGATACTAGCAACAGTTACCATTAACTTTGATAACGGGTCTGGGAGGAGAGCAAGGGTTAAAGCGTTATCTACTCCAACAATATTTAAACTCCAATAAAAAATTAAAGAACATTCCATCTCTTTTTCTTTGTTTTCCTATTTTGTTCTTTTTAGTTTCAAGAGTGACAAACAAGTACTAGGGAGAAGAAAATTCAACAGCTGTCATGAGCCAAAGAATGAGAAAAAAAGTCTATCGATAGAATAAAATAACATGATGTGGAAAAAAAAAATGAAATTTCAAGTGCAACTCAACTTCAAAAAAGCTAATAAAAGGGAAAGACATTTAAGAATATTAAAGCTTATTAATTATCTGAAAGGTTATATAGAGATAATAAACACGATTAATTATCATTCCACTAACATTAAGAAGTACAAGAGTCATCTTTAGCAACTAATTCTGGCACCTTTTTGCATTCCAAAAAATATATATATATATATAGCTAGGATGTGACATCTCTCTATGGCCTTGGATGCTATTTTTTACTTTTTACCTCATTTTTTAATAAAATTTTAATACATTTATGGAGTTGCAATAGAATTTAATGTTCAACTATAACTGTAAAATTAATATTAATGAAGACAATGAATAATTATAAAGGCAAAAAATAATTATTTGTAAATGAGATCAGTGAAGAGTCATTATGTGGAGTAGTGCTCACAAAGATGGGGCTAAACTTATTAGTGTAACTGTATAAGCTATTGAGTGAACTTACTGAAGCAAATCATTTCTCCTTCAAAGAAATCTCCTCTTCTTTTGGTGTAAGAAGTGATTTATATCAATAACTATTGAGTTTCCTCTTTTTTCTCTCATCAGAGTCATGATTGTTGAACTTTTGATTTCTCATTTTATGATGTAGACGATAGTATCGATCGTTAGAGACAAGAAGAACATCACTGGTATGTCGAAAAAGAGTGTCATAAGGTCCATGTCTTTTCTTTTTCTTGAAAGCTTAAATTAAACATAATTTGATCATTAGTTTTATTTGAGGAAATTATTGCAGGGACTACTTCAAAGAGTACGACATTCACAAAGATCGAAAATTCATAGGTATGTATAGCTATTAATATGTTTTGTTGCTTTATTTTCATAAAGTTATGTTTGGAAAGTGTTTGTATTCCTAGATATACATGAAGCCTTTTCTGTTAAATTTGTGATTATAACCGAGAAGTCACATATATTTATTTTAAAGATGCATTACATACGTAGTTGAATCTTTCTATTTACAATTTGAATGGAGAGAAATATGTGATTGGGTTCCTCTCAGTTATGCTATTCTTAAAGATCTTTTTTGTGTTTATCTTAATGTACTTAAATGATGTTTTTCTTGGGGATTTTTTTTTGTTTATTTTAATGTACTTAAAAAAAATATCTTCATGCATTCTAATTAAAAATATATTATACATGTACTATAAAGTTTTGGCAAAGTCGAAAAATATATTATCACATATGAATATTATTTGTACTTGTAGAAGCCTCGGGAGATTATATTAAAAAAGGGCTCGACTAAGAATTCTATTTAAAGTAAATGGCATAAATAGCAGATTGCGATGCAATGACTTTTACTTCTCTTTCTTTTTCACTTTTTAGAAATGATGGGTAGGTAATTTGCTTTGAAACTCCAAGTCTTGTGAATGAATAACTTACTCTATCATGATTTTTTTCTTGATTGTAGGGACAGGTTATATCTTGTATTCTTAAAATTAAGATAAAAATATAAAAATATTAACCACGTACATAAAAAAAATTAAATTTTGCGTCTAACCTTGGTGAATTACAAATTGACCTTGCAATCTGTTCAAATTCTTGATGTGTGCCTTAATTTACATGCATTGTGTTGTAATAATTATCTCCAATCCGTGGGAGAAGTAACTATGACTCATTATTTCGGAGTAGAAAGACTGTTTTTTTTTTACATTATTTATTCAAAGTGCTAATCCGGGAAGTTGTTTCAACATGAATGAATATCAATAAATGGAAGTTGAAAATGGCAGTATTGCAGTATCATTAACTTCTTCCACTTTGGTGTGCTCTTTTTGATCGAAAATATTGAATTGTTTAATCAGGTTCATATCATTTAGTCGGTGTGATATAGGATATCATCCAATTTTTGAAAAAGGCACAACAAAGTTACAACATAAATAGTTAAGTGAGGTAGGAGGATATAAGAAAAGAGCAATCATATAAGAAAAGAGCAATCATTCTTCAGAACACAATAATATCAAAGAACAACCAATATGAAATAGCTGGCGTATGTAAAGAGATAAAATTGATCAAAAGTAAAGATATTTTATCAGAAAAATTAATACATTACTATTTAACCACATTTTAATTTTCTTTAATAGTCAGCGCTTAAGCGTGGACATGTTTACTAGTAAAGCATAAAAGGTTTACTTTGGCCATCTCATTACTGTGGTATTAGGAAAGGAGAATCTATAATGACTTGAATTTGAGCTCAAAATATGAACAAGGGCCTTTAATATTGTAATTCCAGCTTGATCTTTGACGAGGTTAGGCAAAGTCAAGCAAGCAGCTTTTGATTGTGAAGGATTACCCTTTGGCACTTAAAAGTAATTAACATCCTT
>NW_026717827.1:0-14931 GCF_029784015.1 Lycium ferocissimum
TTGTTATGATTTACGGATGTATGTTAGAGACTTTGCGACGACGTCGTGGGTATTGGTTGTCGGTCTGTAAGTGGCTTCGTCAGCCGATATGTCGGTCCGTGTTATGTATTGAATTTTGTATGATTAAAGATTTGTTCGATTTAAAGGCTACGAGAAAAGAGATTGCTGAAAATTTTGCTATGTATTTTATCTTATTTGATTTAAAAAGTTTGACGTGATTTTGTGTGCAGCAAGAGTCTGAGGGTTCGCTCGACCCTAAGTAAGGGTCGGGTGCCCATCACACCCTAATAAGGTTAGGGTGTGACACTTGGGGAGTCCGAGACATAAGTTTGATTTGGATTAGCTTTGAGAGCGAGCGAGGTATGTGAAGCTTATCCTTCTTTCCTTTTGGCATGTCCTAGACGCAAGTAAGTTATGATATGTTATGAGCCTTGGGGGTAATTCTATTCTTAAAGTTCGAGCATGCTTATGATTCATACGTGCCTCTTAATGTTAGCATTCTTGATACGGTCGTATTATGGTCCTTGTGTCTTCCGTATGATTGGATTTTAAAAGCTGCATAAAGAGATTTTGTTGTAAAAGATTCGGTAACTACGAACGTCTATAACTTTCACAGACAGAACCGGATTGCTTCGATATGCTCGTAAATGATTCCATAACGTATAATGACTTTAATTTTCATAGGCGGGCTCGGATTGGGTAGACGCTCGTCCGTGGGTCCCGCGACTTTCTTTTGTATAGTGCTAACGACTTTTTGAAAGAACTTAATATGATTATCTTTCCGACCCTCGAGTATGATTATATATTTATTTGTTGAGTCTGAAATGATGATTCGTATGCTTATGATTCCGATACGTAACTATAGTTTCTGAAGTTCGATTTGATATGTTCCCAAGTGATATTCGGAAGAAAATCTGATTTGACTACTGTTTTGGCTTATAAATGAGGGTTCGTTTTGATTAACCTATTGAGTCTTTGAATATGTTTTAAACTGTATTTCGTTACTCACGATTCTGCTCGTGCATTCTGTTGTTACATTTTTTGCCAAGTCCCGGGCCGGTATGTCATCGTGCGCACTATGCTTTATTCCGGAGTATGATGTGTCCGGTTCGCCGAGCCCCTTTTTGGCCGGGAACCGCGTATATATTATGGTGTTATGATGTGTCCGGTACGCCGAGCCCCTTTCGGCCGGGTACTGTGTATATATGCTGTGATGAGTTATGAAATATGACGTGATATGAGGTATGATATGATAATCTCATGATATATGATATGATATGTGATGACTTGATGATATGATGATTCTGTTTGCCGAGTCCCTCCGGAGGGCCGGACACGTTATATGTTATATATATGCATCCCGGAATATGATCGGTTGGTTTCGGACCCGGTGGTGGGGCAAACCGATGGTGGGGCAAACCCGATGATGGCAAATTCCACATTGGTTTAGGCAAATCCCACATTGGTTTAGGCAAATCTCACATTGGTTTAGGCAAATCCCACATTGATTTAGGCGAATCGCACATCAGTTAATGTCACCTCGTATGATAAGTTATGATGTTATGATGTGTTACGGTATATATATGATGATCATTTACTTATGTCACCCAGTCACTTTATGGGTCGAATATGATACATGACATTGATATGCATGAATTGTATTTCAGGAGCAAACATTTTGGCATTCTGATTATCATATTTGTCTTCTGTACCGCTTATGTATGATTTGTACTTCAGATGCAAGCACCTTGGTTTTTCTGGTTGTTATGCTTGCTTTCTGTACTCCTTACTTTGGTTATGACCTCGATTTCTGTACTCCGTGCTTTGCATACTCAGTACATATTCCGTACTGACCCCCTTTCCTCGGGGGCTGCGTTTCATGCCCGCGAGTACGTACGCCCGATTTGAGAGATCCGCCGGTTCGGTGATACCTACTCTGGCCGTTTGGAGTGCTCCCTCATTCGGGCCTACACTTTGGTACGGACATTTTCGTCATTTGTATATATGTTTGTTCATGGGTACGGCGGTGGGGGCCACCATTACAATATGGTTCGTTATGACTCTTAGAGGTCTGTAGACATATATGTGGGTTGTGGTTAGTTACCGTCCAGTTGTGTTCGTTTGAGTTGTGTTTGGGCGGACGATCCGCCGTGGCAGCCTTGTCGGCTGCGTGTATGTACGCTTCGATATATTATGTATAGACGACGACCTTACACCGCTCGTGCAATTTATATGTTTGTATGCGACAGTTTGGAACCACGCATGATCTTTATGTCTGTATAAATTGTTTGTATGCTGATTTCGGTTAATGAGTGCGTATGGGTGTCCAGCTCGGGCACTAGTCACGGCCTACGGGGTTGGGTCGTGACAAAAGTGGTATCAGAGCGGTTCGTCCTCGGAATGTCTACAGACCGTGTGTTATATCCCGTATTTCGTACATCGGGACAATCCGAGTTAACCATGATAAGTTAAGGACAAGACTATTCCGGTAGGCGAAGTAGAGACTTTAACTACGACTTTGTTTTAAGACATAAGTTGCTTATGATTTTAATGGCATGGAATATTAAGAAAAATTTGGGGTTAAAAGTGAATATTGAAAGTTAAAATCCATGAAATAAAAATGGCCAATGGGTGTGGACCGGCCACATGGATGTTTTATATATGTGATTAGAAGATGACTAATTAAATCATCTTCATCATTCTCACCCTTAGAAAATTCAAGAAACTTGGAGAGAAAAGAAAGAAGGACCCTTGAGCCAAATCAAAGTGGAAGTCCTCCAAACAAATATTTTTAAGTAACGTTTTCGGGTGATCTGACTTCGAGGGGCGGAAACGGTATTATAAGTTTGGAATTTGGAAAAACACCAAAGATAGAAGTTGTAGATAATTGAATTATCTTTCCAACCATAGTTCGTGGGCCCACAAGTGACATTGGGATAAGGAGATATGGATGTTTTAAGACGGAAAGGTCAGTGGGCTAGGCCCAAACCGGGCCCAATCGGGTTAGGCCCATGACCCATGCCTATTTAAGTGAAATTTCAGCCCTTTCCTCTCATTTTTCAGACCAAGAACACCAGAAAATTCTGTAAAGAGAGAGAGAAGAGCCTTGGAGAGAAGAAAACCAATTTTGACCGACCCCGAGCCCCGAATTCCGAAGCCCATGAAGAGAAAAGTGTTGTACGCTCGCGTTGTTTTCAATTTGAGCTAAAATTCAACCAAGGAGAAGAGTGATAACGTGGGGGCTGCATGCTTAAGGTATGAATACGGTTCCTTTTCATTGTTAACGAGTTTATTTAGAATTTTAACGGTTTAGCACGGAGGGAATAGCACGATAAATTCGTTTGTTGGTGTTGTGAATTATGGAAGGAGATTTGAAGAGAATTTTGGATGAAAATAAATGTATTTAACTTGTAAAATATGAAGGCTATTGTTATTGATGTTGTTCATATGAATTCCGACTCCTTTACGGAAATAAAATTATTAAATAGTTATATCGCAAATTTGGTTGGTTGAGAAATTTAGAAAACGATTAATGGCTGTTTTATGGCATACGTCGGTATTGGATATGATGTTAATACTATTGGTATTGTTGTTGATGTTGTTGGTTATCGAATTGAGAATTCGGGCTAGGTATATAAACAGGGGAAATCCGCCCAAATTTTCGCAGAATTAAGTGCCGACCGGGGATTGAATTCCTAAGTGCTCGTAGCTAATGTTAGTATTTAATGATGTTGTTGTAGATTTTGGGAAGCCGAGACTTAGTTTGTATTAGCTTAGGGAGCGGACAAGGTATGTAAAGCTTACCTTTCCTTCTTTTGGCTTGTCTTAGATATGGCTAAGCTATGATACTTTACGAGCCTTGGCGGTAATTTTATTCTTAAAGTCCGAGCATGTTTACGATGCTTATTTGCTTCTTGATGTTGGCATCCTTATATGGTCAAGCTATGGTTTATATGTCTTTGTATGATTGGTTTTCAAACGTTGCATAAACAGTTTTGTTTTCAAAAGAGTTTTGTAACTACGAACGTCCGTAACTTTCACAGACAGAACCGGATGGCTTTGATATGCTCGTAAATGATTCTATAACGTATAATGACTATGACTTTTGTAGGCGGGCCCGGATTGGGTTGACGCTCGTCCGTGGGTCCCGCGACTTTCCGTATAGTTCGATGACTTTTGAAAGAATTCAATATGATTATCTTTCCGACCCCCGAGTATGATTATATATTTATTTGTTGAGTCTGAAATGATGATTCGTATGCTTATGATTCCGATGCGTAACTAAGGTTTCTGAAGTTCGGTTTGATATGTTCCCAAGTGATATTCGAAAGAAAATCTGACCTGACTACTATTTTGGCTTATAAATGAGGGTTCGTTTTGATTAACCTATAGAGTCTTTGAAAATGTTTTAAACTGTATTTGGTTACTCATGTGTTATATCCCGCATTTTGTACGTCGGGACAATCCGGATTGACTATGATAAGTTACGGCCGAAACCATTCCGGGATACAAAGTCGAGACTTTTGACCTTCGATTTTATTTTGAGACATAAGTTGTTCATGAATTTGTTTGCATGGAACACTTAGGAAAATTTGGGACCAAAAGTGATATAATTGGAAGTTGAAAATCATGCACATTGTGGCCCTTGGTCGTGTGACCTTGAGATGGCTCCTACCCATTTTGTGTCCAATTTTAATTGCTCCAACACATGTGTGTGGGCTATGGACAGATGTATAAGTCTTACTAGTATGTAAAAGATGACTACAAATTCATTCTTCATTATCCAACACTTAGAAAAAAATATCAAGAAGTTGAAGAACAATATCAACCTCTCGGCCAAGAACCTTGATTTTTCAAGTCCAAAACAAGCCACCCCAAAATTATTTCGTTGATGCAAATCCACTAATTGGAGGTCCCTAAGTAGCGTGGAAGTGTTGTTGGAGCGATCAAACCACTAGTTTTCATCCTTGCAAACCCTAGCTAGTTGTGGAGTTGAAGAAGAAAGGTAAGAATTAATCATGTTTTATGTGTTATGAATGGTGTATGCATGTTGTAGTATGTTAATATGGATGAAAATCATGAAATAAAGTATGTTGAAGTTGAGGCCATGTGTATGAGGTTTGGCCGTGTGATGTGTGTGTTGTGTTTAAGTGATGAGTTAAGTTCTATGTAGCATGTTTAGTTGTGTAGTGTGAAGAAATGAATGAGAATCACCATATATATGTGTGTGTAGGGTTGGCCGAATATAGGGCCATGTTGTGTGAATGAGAATGGATTAATTCTATTCGGAATTTTGAATGTTGTCGTTATGAATTCTATGTTGGAAATGAGAGTTTAATGACTCAAGATTGATGTTGTAATTGTATGGGATGATTTGGAGAATCATGTGTATTTAATGTAATTTTTATATTTAAGAGAATGACATTGTTAGAATGTGGATTGTTGGTGTAAATCACGATTTGGAAGTGAGGGATGTGTTATGGATGTGTTCTCGGGTTGGGGGCTGTTTTCGGGTGAGTTGGAGTATTATTTGGGGTGTTGGAAATGTTGTATGAATTGCTTAAAACGTCTTTGAATATTGTTGGTATGGGTTCGGGTTAGTATGTGAATGTATAAGCGTTGATGTTGGCTTGAAGGTAAGCCGTTGAATTGAAAATATTGAAAGTTGTTGAATGATGTAAGAGAGAGTTACTAATGTTATATTGCCTTTCGGATTGATTATTGATGTTGCTAGGTTGGTTGTTGTTGTTGTTGTTGTTGATTTGGCCGAGTTAAATTCTCGGGGTTGGCCTATTTTCAGGGGAAATGCTGCCCAAATTTCCGTAGAATTATGTCTTAGTTTGGAAATGAACTCTTAAATACTTATAGTTGACATTGGCATTTGTTGATGTTATGTAGACCTCGGGGAGTTCGAGTCATAGGTTGGAGTTTGGATTAGCTTGGAGAGCGTACGAGGTATGTAAAGCTTGGCCCTTCCTTCTTTTGGCATGCCTTAGTCGTAAATAGGCTATGACACGAGCCTCGAGGAAAGTCTACTCTCGCGATCCGACCATGTCTGTGATTCTTATTTGTTTCTTGGTCTTCGTATGCTTGCTATGATGAAATATTGGCCCTTATGTCTTTTGTATGACTAAGTCTCAAAGGTTGCAGAAAAGTTGTTTTTTAAAAAAAAAAGAGTTTTGTTCCTAAATGATTCCGAAAACTACGAAAGTCCGTAACTTTCACAGACAGGACCGGATCGCTTCGATATGCTCAAAAATGATTCCATGATGTATGATGACTATGTTTTCCATAGGCGGGCCCGGCTCGGGTCGACACCCCTCCGTGGGCCCCGCGACTTTCCTTAGGTACTTCTGACGACTTTTGAAAGGATATGACATGACTATTATTCCGATTTCAAGTACGATCAGTTTACTTATCTTTTGAGTTTGTAATAATGATTTGGTAACATATGATGACTATGATTTTCATAGGCGGGCTCGGATTGGGTTGACGCTCGTCCGTGGGTCCCGCGACTTTCTTCTGTATAGTTCTGATGGTTTTTGAAAGAACTTAATATGACTACCTTTCCGACCCCCGAGTATGAATATATATTTATTTACTAAGTCTAAAACGTAGATTCGTACACTTATGATTCCGATACGTAACTATGATTCCCGGAGTTCGGTTTGATATGTTCCCGAGTGAGATTCGGAAGAAAGTCTGATTTGACTGCTGTTTGGGCTTATAAATGATGGTTCGTTTTGATTAACCTATTAAGTCTTTGAAATTATTTTAGATCGTATTTGGTTACTCATGATTCTGTTCGTGTACTCTGTTGTACATTTTTCGCCAAGTCCCGGGCCGGTTAGGTTATCGTGCGCACTATGCTATATTCTGAAGTATGATGTGTATTTCGAAATATGAATATGATGCGAAGTCCGATATGATATATGATGATATGATATGATGTATGATGATATGATCAGTTGGTATCAGATCGGTTCGCCGAACCCCTTTTGGCCGGGAACCGAGTATGTATTATGATGTTATGATGTGGCCGGTACGCCGAGCCCCTTTCTACGGCATCGTGTATATATGTTACGTTATATGTTAGATGTATGAGTTCTGTAATATGATCAATTGGAATCGGAGACGGTGGTGGGGCAAACGCAATGGTGGGGCAAACCCAGTAGTGAGGTAACATTCCACACTGGTTTAGGCCAATCCCACATTGGTTTAGGCCAATCCCACATCGGTTAATGACATCTCATATGATCGGTTATGATGTTATGATGTGTTACGGTATGTATATGATGAACATTATATTTGTCTTTCGTATCTCATATGTATGATTTGTATGTCAGATGCAAGCGCTTTGACATTTCGCTTATTATGCCTACTTTCCGTACTTTCGTTTCAATTATGACTCGATATATATATATATATATATATATATTGCATACTCCACATATTCGTACTGACCCCCTGTCTTCGGGGGCTGCGTTTCATGCCCGCAGGTACAGATACGCGTTTTGGTGATCCGCCGGTGTAGGATTTCCATTTTGTTGTTCGGAGTGCTCTCTTTGTTCTGGAGCCAATATTTTGGGTATACACTTTTCCGTTGTATATGTCTATGTATATTCAGGGGTACGGCGGGGCCCTGTCCCGTCATATGATTATGTTGTTCTGCATTAGAGGTTTGTAGATATAGATATGGGTTATGTACAATTTTGTTCGAATGCCTGAGTAAGTTGTGTTTGGGCGGCCCATCCGCCGTGGCAGCCTTGTCGGCTGCGTGTATGTATGCTTTGCTACGTTATGTATATTATGATAGCCTTGCCGGCTTCTCGTACGTATATATATTTGTATGCGCGGTTTGGAGCCACGTCCGATACATATTTATGTACGAGTCGTTTGTGTGCGAATCCGGTCGGTGAGCGCGTACGGGTGCCCGGCTCGGGCACCCGATCACGCTACGGGTTGGGTCGTGACATCATGATTCTGCTCGTGCGTTCTGTTGTTACATTTTTCGCCAAGACCGGGCCGGTATGTCATCGTGCGCACTATGCTTTATTCCGGAGTATGATGTGTCCGGTTCGCCGAGCCCCTTTTGGCCGGGAACCGTGTATATATTATGGTGTTATGATGTGTCCGGTACGCCGAGCCCCTTTCGGCCGGGTACTGTGTATATATCTTTGTGATGAGTTATGAAATATGACGTGATATGAAATATGATATGATAATCTCATGATATATGATATGATATGTGATGACTTGATGATATGATGATTCTGTTTGTCGAGTCGCTCACTGGAGGGCCGGGACACGTTATATGTTATATATATGTATCCTGGAATATGATCGGTTGGTTTCAGACCCGGTGGTGGGGCAAACCCAATGGTGAGGCAAACCCAATGGTGGGGAAAACCCAATGGTAACCCAGTGGTGGGGCAAACCCAATGATGAGGCAAATTCCACATTGGTTTAGGCAAATCCCACATTGGTTTAGGCAAATCCCACATTGGTTTAGGCAAATCCCACATCGGTTAGGCGAATCCCACATCGGTTAATGACATCTCATATGATAAGTTATGATATTATGATGTGTTACGGTATGAATATGATTATTATTCGCTTATGTCACTCGGCCCATTATGGGCCGGATATGATACATGACATGGATATGCATGATTTGTATTTCAGGAATAAGTATTTTGACATTCTGATTATTATAATTGTCTTCTGTACCTCTGTTGTACGAGTTGTGTTTCAGATGCAAGCCCTTTGGTATTCTGGCTATTATGCTCACTTTCTGTACTCCTTACTTCGGTTATGATCACGTTTTCTATATGCTATGCTTTACATGCTCGACATATTCCGACCATCGAATTTCTTCGGGGCTGCGTGTCATGCCGCGCAGGTATATACAGATGAGTAGAAGATGTCCAGCTGGATTGGCGAGCTCCACTTCCTCCCGGAGTGTTGCCAAGTCAGGGTGCTTATGTTATGATATCTGGGGTTATGTTAGAGACTTTGCAGATAGTGTCGAGTGTATGATATGTCAGTTTTGTAAGAGGCTATGTAAGCCGATGTATCATTATGCATTATGTTACGAACTTCATATGTTGGCAGATTTCATACTGTTCTAGTTTCATTTGATTTGATAAAGATGAAAGGAATGTTTGTTTTCTGAAAAATTTTCGTTATGTGCTTATGTCATATTTTGCGGGCCCAGTATGATTATGAGTATTACGAAGGTCAGCGGGTTCGCTCGGTCCTAGGTAAGGGTCGGGTGCCCATCATGCACTATCAGAAATTAGGGTGTGACAAAATGGTATCAGAGCAGTTCGTCCTAGGGGTTGTCACGCAAAGTCGTGTCCCGAGAGTCCGTTTATGGTGTGAAGTGCGCCACATTTATAAATAGGAGGCTACGGGGAATCTAGGATGGTTACTCTTCTTTCACATCTGAGATCGTGGCATAGAGCCAAGTTATAGGAAATGAGATTATTTATACTAACCGTTGATTTCAGCAGAAGAATGGCATCGACAGGAGAAAGCGATTGGCGATATTGGAAGTTACAGAGCACGCAGGTGAGCAAAAGTATGAAAGACATATGTTGGGTAAGGTATTAAAGTACGATTGAAATTTAAAGTTGAGGACTGAAAAAGGAAGTGAACAAGAAAGTGTAACAGGTGGAGTTTAAGCTGGGCATACAAGGTATGTTCATAATTTTCGTACTGTTGTTGACGTTGGAAGCCCTGTGAGGCTGTGATATGATATGTTATGTATATATGTATGTTGTCCCTGTGAGGCATTATTGGTATTTCCAGCGTGCAGGTTTTGAGATAGTGAGAAATATAGAGGAAACTCTGCCGAAATTTTTCCAGAAATAAAAAGAGAATGAGATATGGGTTTGTAATACGACTTGAAAGGTCGTGCCGATAGTAATAGTGAGATTAAGACAAGAGTACAGAGGAAAAGAATTGTGATGTATATGAATGTATTGATAAGACAGCTTGTGAGATATTAAGGATAAAGTTGATCAGAAAAGGTAAAAGGTTAAGGAGTGTTACACGATGAGATCGAATACGAACGGGACAATGTGAATATAATGAAGATTGTTGTGAAAATAAGTAAAGCCAGTGAGAAAGTGACCAAGGCTATGATGTGATCTATGTAGCTAGAATACAAAGGCAAGTGTGAAACGGAAAAAACAAGTTATGGAACGAATAAGGAAGGGTTTGAGTTAAAGATTAAGAGACGACACGAGATAATGTGCCTAGAATGTTACAAGTTGAGTAAAGGGAATTACAAGAAGGAAACGTTTAAACCGAGATATAGTGGACCTTATCACATTATTCGTAAGGTAAGAGGAGATGGAAAAGAAATATGATTGAGGTAAGAGATGTGTGTGCTATAGTCATAAAAGAAACCCCGAGATCCTTATAAGACCTTATGAGACTAATTGAACATTCGAGGACGAATGTTCTAAAGGGGGAAGGATGTTATATCCCGTATTTCGTACATCGGGACAATCCGAGTTAACCATGATAAGTTAAGGACAAGACTATTCCGGGAGGCGAAGTAGAGACTTTTAACTACGACTTTGTTTTAAGACATAAGTTGCTTATGATTTTAACGGCATGGAATATTAAGGAAAAATTTGGGGTTAAAAGTGAATATTGGAAAGTTAAAATCAATGAAATAAAAATGGCCAAGTGGCCGGCCACATGGGTGTGGGCCATGAGCCACATGGATGTTTTATATATGTGATTAGAAGATGACTAATTAAATCATCTTCATCATTCTCACCCTTAGAAAATTCAAGAAACTTGGAGAGAAAAGAAAGAAGGACCCTTGAGCCAAATCAAAGTGGAAGTCCTCCAAACAAATATTTTTAAGTAACGTTTTCGGTGATCCGACTTCGAGGGGTGTTTAAACCGTATTATAAGTTTGGAATTCGGAAAAACACCAAAGATAGAAGTTGTAGATAATTGAATTATCTTTCCAACCATAGGTCGTGGTCCCACAGGTGACATCGTGATAAGGAGATATGGACGTTTTAAAACGGAAAGGTCAGTGGGCTAGGCCCAAACCGGGCCCAATCGGGTTAGGCCCATGACCCATGCCTATTTAAGTGAAATTTCAGCCCTTTCATCTCATTTTTCAGACCAAGAACACCAGAAAATTCTGGAAAGAGAGAGAGAAGAGCCTTGGAGAGAAGAAAACCAATTTTGACCGAATTCGAGCCCCGAATTCGAAGCCCATGAAGAGAAAAGTGTTGTACGCCGCGTTGTCTTCAATTTGAGCTAAAAATCAACTAAGGAGAAGAGTGATAACGTGGGGGATGCATGCTTAAGGTATGAATACGGTTCCTTTTCATTGTTAACGAGTTTATTTAGAATTTTAACGGATTAGCACGGAGGGAATAGCCTCGATAAATTCGTTTGTTGGTGTTGTGAATTATGGAAGGAGATTTGAAGAGAATTTTGGATGAAAATAAATGTATTTAACTTGTAAAATATGAAGGCTGTTGTTATTGATGTTGTTCATATGAATTCCGACTCCTTTACGGAAATAAAATTATTAAATAGTTATATCGCAAATTTGGTTGGTTGAGAAATTTAGAAAAAAAGTGTGCGGGCTATTTTATGGCATACGTGATATGGTATTGGATATGATGTTGTTGGTTACTTGAATTGAGAATTCGGGCTAGGCATATAAACAGGGAAATCGCCCAAATTTCGTAGAATTAAGTGCCACTCGGGATTGAATTCCTAAGTGCCCGTAGCTAATGTTAGTATTTAATGATGTTGTTGTAGATTTTGGGAAGCCGAGACTTAGATTGGATTAGCTTAGGGAGCGGACAAGGTATGTAAAGCTTACCTTTCCTTCTTTTGGCATGTCTTAGATATGGCTAAGCTATGATACGTTACGAGCCTTGGGAGTAATTCTATTCTTAAAGTCCGAGCATGTTTACGATGCTTATTTGCTTCTTGATGTTGGCATCCTTATATGGTAAAGCTATGGTTTATATGTCTTTGTATGATTGGTTTTCAAACGTTGCATAAACAGTTTAGTTTTCAAAAGAGTTTTGTAACTACGAACGTCCGTAACTTTCACAGACAGAACCGGATGGCTTTGATATGCTCGTAAATGATTCTATAACGTATAATGACTGTGACTTTCGTAGGCGGGACCGGATTGGGTTGACGCTCGTCCGTGGGTCCCGCGACTTTCTTCTGTATAGTTCTGATGGCTTTTGAAAGAATTCAATATGATTATATTTCCGACCCCCGAGTATGATTATATATTTATTTGTTGAGTCTGAAATGATGATTCGTATGCTTATGATTCCGATACGTAACTATGGTTTCTGAAGTTCGGTTTGATATGTTCCCAAGTGATATTCGGAAGAAAATCTGATTTGACTACTGTTTTGGCTTATAAATGAGGGTTCGTTTTGATTAACCTATTGAGTCTTTGAAAATGTTTTAAATTGTATTTGGTTACTCACGATTCTGCTCGTGTGTTCTATTGTTACATTTTTCGCCAAGTCCCGGGCCGGTATGTCAGCGTGCGCACTATGCTTTATTCCGGAGTATGATGTGTCCGGTTCACCGAGCCCCTTTTTGGCCGGGAACCGTGTATATATTATGGTGTTATGATGTGTCCGGTACGCCGAGCCCCTTTCGGCCGGGTATTGTGTATATATCTTTGTGATGAGTTATGAAATATGACGTGATATGAAATATGATATGATAATCTCATGATATATGATATGATATGTGATGACTTGATGATATGATGATTCTGTTTGCCGAGTCCCTCACTGGAGGGCCGGGACACGTTATATGTTATATATATGCATCCTGGAATATGATCGGTTGGTTTCAGACCCGGTGGTGGGGCAAACCCAATGGTGGGGCAAACCCAGTGGTGGGGCAAACCCAATGGTGGGGCAAACCCAATGATGAGGCAAATTCCACATTGGTTTAGGCAAATCCCACACTGGTTTAGGCAAATCCCACATTGGTTTAGGCAAATCCCACATTGGTTAGGCGAATCCCACATCGGTTAATGACATCTCATATGATAAGTTATGATATTATGATGTGTTACGGTATGAATATGATGATTATTCGCTTATGTCACTCAGTTCCATTATGGGCCGGATATGATACATGACATGGATATGCATGATTTGTATTTCAGGAATAAGTATTTTGACATTCTGATTATTATAATTGTCTTGTGTACCTCTGTTGTACGAGTTGTGTTTCAGATGCAGGCCCTTTGGTATTCTGGCTATTATGCTCACTTTCTGTACTCCTTACTTCGATTATGATCTCGTTTTCTGTATGCTATGCTTTACATGCTCGGACATATTTCGACTCGACCCCTTTCTTCGTGGGGGCTGCGTTTCATGCCGCGGTATATACAGATGAGTAGAAGATGTCCAGCTGGATTGGCGAGCTCCATTTCCTCCCGGAGTGTTGCCGAGTCAGGGTGCTTATGTTATGATATCTAGGGTTATGTTAGAGACTTTGCAGACAGTGTCGAGTGTATGATATTGTCACGACCCAACCCCGTAGGCCGTGACTAGGGCCCGAATTGGGCACCCAAACACAATCACAAATCCGAGTCACAAACATATGGCTTATACAGACACAAATATCAAACGCTATCTCAGATTATATCAAACTGTCGCAAACACATCTCAAACACAACCGTATATATATCAAAGCCGGCAAGGCTATCAAATGGCGCAACGGCCCAAAACATATACAAATGCAAGCCGACGAGGCTGCCACGGCGAATGGGATCGCCCTAACATATATCATACAAACACAACTATACGTAATGGGCATAACCCACATACATGTCCACAGACCTAAACAGACAAACGGAGTCATATGACGGGACGGCCCCCGCCGTACCCCCGAACAAATATATACAAATGTAACGAATGAATATATACCAAAATGTGGGAATAAAGGGGGAGCACTCCAAACAACGAGAAGAGGGTGTCCTAAACTCGGTGGATCACCGAACTAAGCGTCGTACTGCGGCATGAAACGCACCCCGAAGGCGGGGGTCGATTTAAATATGTACCGAGTATGCAAAGCGTAAAATATAGTATACAAATCGAGTCGTAATCGAAATAGGGATACGAAGGTAAATGCATTTCCATAATATCAAAATGTTTACTTTCAAAATACGAATCATGCATATACGTAAAATATGGTCGCCCGTCGTCGATGGCGCTATAACACAAGATACACCGAGAAAGTTTCAAATCTCCGTATCCCCGTCACACATCATATCACAAAGATAACGCCATACACAAGATAACACCAAATATAAGCGAACCCGGCCCTCTAGCGAGGTGCTCGGTGAATCATAACACAGCATAACACCGGAGTATAACAAAGTGCGCACGACAACAGAACCGGCCCGGGACTCGGTGAAGGATATAACAGAATACACGAACGGAGTCGTGAGTAACCATATGCAAAAAAATCATTATCACAGACTCAAATGATAAGTAAAATGACCATACTTAAAATCGGGATATTAGTCATATCATATTTTGTCGCAAGTCCTCAGAATTACAAAAAGAAGAGTCGCGGGGCCCATGGACAGGTGTTGACCCGAGTCGGGCCCGCCTATGAAAAACATACTTATCATACATCATACAATCACCTACGAGCATGTCGAGGCAATCCGAGCCTTGCTGTGAAAGATACGGGCGTTCGTAGTTACAGAACTCTTTAAAAGTCAAACTTTTTATGCAAAGGTTGAAAATCAAATATTTCAAAGACATAAATGCCAATGTTTCGTCATATCAACATACGAATTCCAAGAAATGAATAAGAGTCATAAACATGCTCGGATTACGAGAATTGAATTTCCTCGAAGCTCGTGTCATAGCCTACTTGAAGCTA
>NW_026717828.1:0-14007 GCF_029784015.1 Lycium ferocissimum
AAGCTAGCATAAATGCATCCCTCAAAAGGCCTCCTTATAAGTTACTTTTTATCTCCGATAGCTCCTATTTCCTTTTTATTATTCATACTTTACACCCCTTACTATTTCTTTCACCTTACATACTGGTACTTCTTGGGCGTCCCTTCTTGTGGCCGGGCGTTTCCCCGGAATGGGGTCCCGTCGGACGTTCTGATGGACCTCAAATCGGCGGCGGTGTCGCTCCATTGATCGGGCACAATCCGGTATTTTTCGATTACGTACAATTGGGTCGGCAAGGCCTTGTCCGTCATTTCACGGTTGTACTCCAAGGAGCAAAAGGGGTGTTGTAGTCGTGATTTTCGGCCTGTGGGCGTTTATTTTGTTGTATAGCAAAAAGGGGCCCAAAAATGGCCCCCGTCGTTATTCTCGGTGTTTATGTTTTTTTGTATGCGTTGGGTGATTTCCCCGGTACGGTGTATTTTATGTTATTGTTAGACGTTATAGCACGATTCGGATTTTAGGGGCCCGGGGCGGTTAGTAAAATAAATGCCGGCACGAAGTGTTTGGGCCCGTGGTGGTGGGCCCCTTTTCGGCCCTCGTTTGGCCCGTGAAAATAGGAAAAAAGGCGACGTCGAAAGGCGATTTTGGGGGGGTTGGGTGGCGTCGATTTTTTTCCGACCACCTCGCCTATTCGGGTCGGTGCATTCGGCTTACGGGGCCGGGTGACCCACTGGCAAAAGGCCGAGGTTCGTTCTCCGGACCGGGTGGACGGGCGCCTTCGGGTATCGCCGTATTTGGCATTTGTCTTTTTTTTTTTTTGTGGAGGGTCGGGCACGTTCTAGGAGATGCCCCCCGCCCGGGGCCGGTTATCGGGTCGGGGACTCTTATATTTCGGTGGTCGAGGTGGGACTTCGACTTGTGCTGGGCTAGCCACGGTACTTCCCATATTCAAGGGTGGGTCCCGCCTCGGGGTGGTCGGGTATGAGGGGGGATCTCGGGGGGCGTGGTGGAGCCCTTGTTCTGTTTTCGGAAGGCCGAGGAGGGGGGCCCGAATTTGTGTTTTTGGGTTTTTTTTGTTCGTCTTTTGGGTACTGTTATTTGATCCTGGATCCACTATTCTTTGTCTCTTTCAGGGGTTTGGTTGGGATTTGCCTGTGTAGCATAATATTTTTGGGTTTTATTCGTCGGGTTCGTATTTTGTCTCGGTCTTGTTTGGTTACATGGGGTATGACACTTGGGTAGTTTGATGACCCTGAATTTGGTGGACTTTGATTTTGGGGATGTCTGTTTTTTTTTCCGCGATCTTGGTACATCCCCCAACAGGGTACCTTAGCCTCGGGCTTCCCAAGGCTTAGTGGGGGGGTACTCGTAGCCCCCCGGAAGTCTTTCTTTCTTTAGATAAAGAAGTTAGAAAGAAAGGGGTGTTTGTTTTACCATGTTATACATATTGCTCCCCCCCCAAGTCTACCCCTATGGAAACGGGGGTTGCAGGTGTTCCGTCGGATGTGGGTACCACTGATCTCGTGTTTTGGCTTGATCGGGCACTGTTTTTCTTTCCCCCTTCGTGGTCCCTTTTAAGTTGAAGAGCTTAAGGAGCAATTACGGGGATTTGTTGAGCAAGAGATTCATTGGCAGCGTCTCCCGGTGCTCCGTGTTTTTCGTGAAAAGAAAAGGGAAACTATGAATGTGGTTAGGGGAACAAGGTCACTTTTGGAAAAAGTGTCCTATCATCTATTGATGATAGGGGCCCCGCCCGGGGTGCTTCGGTTTTTTAAAAGATTGATTTTTTGGGTATCCCGGAAAGATGGGGGGGGAAGGATTTTGAAAACCATTTCGATGAGATAGGGCCCCTAGATTTTCAGTGATTCTTTTGGTTTTTAAATGGTCTTTTACTTTAAAAAGGGATTTTGGGGCCATTCCGATTCCTTTGTGATTGTGTTTATAGATCCTCTTGGTGTATTTAAGAGTGAGAGGAGCTGGGGAGCCTCCCCGTCTTTTCTTGGGTTGTTGAAAAAACATAGCTTGTTTGCTAATTTTTTAATGTGATTTACGGTTGGGTAGGCATGCTTGGGCCGTGGTGTCTAAGGATGGGTTTTGGGTCTAAGATTGAAGTTGGGGGGGTTGTACGGGCCCATTTTTTGATTCGTTTTTGTGGGTTTGGCAAGCTATTCCGTCGTTTTGAAAAGGGTTTTGGGGGTGATTTTGGGCCGTTGCTGAGAAGGATGTTCCTTTGGGGGCGGAGTTGTGACGAGCCCCGCTGGGTCTTGACTACGACCCCGTCTTAGCATTACCGGGGGGGAAGGATTTGGCTATTGTGATCCTTTTGGGGGCTTGGGTGTGTTTAGGGGAAGGGTGGTGATAGCTTTCTTCTCGCGTTGAAGGTTCTGAGAAAAATTCCCTCCCAGATTTGGAGTTATTTGGGTGGTCTTTTTGGGTTTTGGGGGATTATTTTAAGGTGTTCATTGTGGGTTTTTCATCGATAAAAGGTCTTGCTTTTTTCCCCGAGGGTCTTAATTCGGGCGGCCATGGAGGGAAACTCTAAAGGACTATGATATCTTTTCGTATCCCCGGGGAAAAGCCTGGTTTATCCCTTGGTCAGGTGTGGTAGGGGGGAGTTTAGCTCGATTGATTGTTTCGGTTCGTTGGCCCTGGGGGTTAACTGGGCTAACAATTTTTCGTCTTGTATTTGGGCCCGGGGGGGTTTTTGGCTTATGGGGGGTTCTTTTTGGATGGATCGGGCTCTCGTTTGAGGATGCTGGTTGGAAAGTCCGCATGGTTTGGGGGGTGAGGCCAAGAAGGCCATGATTGATTACGAGGGCTTCGAATTAGCGATGCGTGTCAAAACCGGGGTGATCGATTGGTTGGGCTTTCGGGGCTCTGTTTTTCCTTATCGGGGGGTAAGATGTCTGGCGAGATAACCTTTTTTGGGGGCATCGGATGAAGAAGATATAGTTTTTTTGTGGCTAAGGGGGAAATTTTCGACGGGTAAAAGTGGGCACCGAGCGACCGATGGGGGTACTTGAAGGATACCGTTCTTGAGTAGAAGTGGGAGAGGATTACCGTGGATTTTGCTGCGGGTCTTAGAAGACCCCTTGGCAAGTTTAATTCTATTTAGGTGATAGTTGATCGGTTGACTAAGTCGGCTCGCTTTGTCCGGTTTAGGTTTCCTATGCGGAGGGTGCTTGAAGATGTACGATCGGGATATTGTGAGATTGCATGGGGTTTGTTTTGTTGTATACGATCGAGATGCGATTTTCACTTCCGTTTCTAGAGGCGTTTCAAGAAGAGTTGGGTACCCGGTGGATCTTTAGTACAACTTTTCATCCCCGGGCCGATTGCGATCCGAACGGACATTCGGTGCTCGAGGACATGTTGAGTGTGTGTTATTTATTTTGGTGGTCATTGGAATCGGCACTTACCATTGGTAGAGTTTGCGTGCAACAAGAGTTATCATTCGGTATTGGCATGGCGCGCTTTTGAGGCTTTATATGGCGGGAGATATAGATCCTGCGATTGGTTGGTTTGATGGATTCGAGCTTGGCCTTGAAGCGAGGATCTATTGAGAGAGTCCCTTGATAGAGTGAGAGAGTTATTCGAGGGCTAAGCTTTTGGTGACTCAGAATCGGCAAAAGATGTCTCGGACCGACGGGTCGGGGATTTGAAGTTTTCTATAAGTGACCGGGTTCTATTGAAGGTTTCACCCATGAAGGGTGTCATGATATTTGGTAAGAGAGGCAAGTTGAGCCCCAGTATATAGGTCCGTTTGAGATTGTGAAGGGCATTTGTATCGGTGATGTAGCTTATGAGTTGGCATTGCCGTAGGGCTTGGCGAGTTAAATCCGATTTTTCATGTTTCGATCTTGAAGAAGTACCATACCAAGCTTGTGCCTACATTGTTGGAATTATATATTGCTTGATGAGGTTTGACTTATGAGGAGGAACTGTCGCGATCTTGGATAGGCGAGTTCGAAAAGTTGAGGTCGAAAGAATTCTTCGATGAAAGGTACGGTGGAAGCACTATCTTATTAAAGAGCTACTTGGGAGTAGTCAAGTATGCATAGTCGATATCCTCGGTTGTTTACGGATTCGAGTATTTCTTGCTCCCTTTTTTTTTCTTCACTCGAGGACGAGCGACGGTTCGGTGGTATACGATGTAACGACCCGTTTGGTCGTTATAGTCTTTTCCAGAGCATTTTCGCCACTTTTTTCGAGCATTGATTGGCTCATTTTGACCCGAGAGACCATTGGCATGCTTCACGAGATATCTAGACCGGATTCGGGCAACTTTGGTGAAAAACGGGCTTAAAGTGAAAAACGGTTGACAGAAAGTTGACTTTTGGGTAAAAGGACCTTTGCGGAACTCTGTCGATTCCAAGAGGCCCGGATAGTCATTTAGAACTTGTGTGTATATTTGGTTCGGTTCCTATGCGCTCGGATGCATTTTGGGACTTGGGTTTGGAAATTGGAATTAAGGCGTCGGGGGTTGACTCGGTCAACGATACCTCCGATTGGAAATTTTGAGGTCACGGACGCTTTCGTAGTGTGTTTTTATGTGTGTATGTGTATCATATGTGAGCGAGATGGCCTCGGGAATTGGTTGGAAAATCGGATCAAATGGTGAAACTTGGGTAAGTTTCTAGTTTCCTAGTGTCTAGTGCTCGCTTTGGCGGCACCCAAACCTTTGCGGCAATCTGCATTGGGCCCCGGTAGCCGTGCCTACGGGTGAATCCAGTGATTTTGCCTTTATCGCGGATGCGGTCGAGTGGCCATTGAGGTGGCCATTTGCTAGGAGTAGTCCCAGTGTAATAAAGCGAGTGACGGCCGATTTGCGTAGTGTGGAAGTGTTAAAAACCCTTAGACCCTCGTTTATTTCCCATTTCGAAATTAGAACCTTGGGAGGCTTGTTCTTGGAGGATTTTGGGAATATTCTTGGAGGTAAATCTTGCTAATTCCGCTTTACTCTTCCTTTAATCATAAATCGTCTTAGATCCTCCTTTCCTTTAATAATCATAGTAATGGAAGTTGGAAGGGGTTTTGATGAACTTTTGCCCTAGGCTAATTAATGAGGAAATTGATGGTGTTTATCTTAGATTTTGATGAATCTAAGCTTATTAATCCTATATCTTCCATTTCTAGTGTTGAATTTCGGAATCAAAGAGTTAGGGTTTATATCCAAATTAGGGTTTTACTTGAATTCGAAAATTGGGTAAATCTATGGGTTAAATTAGCAACTAGCGGTTGGGTTATGATCACCTAGCACTTAATTTGATTTTTTTATTAGAGATTTTCCATTTTGCCCTTGTGGGCAGTTTCCCAATTTCTAGGGTTAGGACCTAACTAGAATGGTAGCACTATTAACGTCATTCTTCGTGATTTCTAATCTAGATTTTGATTATGCTTAGACTACTTTTGTGATGCCTCTCATTTTTCGTTGCAAGAAAGTCCTTAGCTTATGGGTGGTCTATACAATGGTATGGATATCCGCACCGGGGTTTTGAGAAATTAAGTGCCTTACCCGCGGGTACCAAAGTGTAATGTATACTTCCTTTGCGATTTGATAGGATTTAAAGCTAAACGAATCGAATCGACGCGGCCGGAGCGACTCGGAGAGTGCAAAAATCGGTCACCATCGATGGGCGGCGAGGCGCACCATCGTGGTGCACCGTCCTGCTCACCACCTCGAAGTTTCGGGTGGCGGAGTCGATGGAGCACGCCGATGAGCCGTCGACACGTCGACCCACGCCGTCAACGAGGCACCTTTGGAACTTTCTAGTTTCCTCTATATATATTTGACCCTTACATTTTATTTCATCATTTTCCACTCCCAAAATCGGAGAAAGTCCTAGAATATTCCTCTTAATATTTTCCATCATCATAGTGAAGATTTAGCGAATTCGAGCCCAAGTAAACTCGTGCTTGTGAAGGGAAAAGTTGCTCCTAGGGTTCTATTAGAGTTGTTAAGCTTTGGAATTGGAGTTGTAGCTTGATTCTTGGAACTCTAGACTCCTCAAGGTACGTATATGATTCCTACCTTTGTGTTTAAGCTAATTATCAAGAGTTTTAGTAGTTTAAGTAAGAGAATTATAGTTATGAAAGTTGTAAGTTGAATAAGGGTAGAGTTGGACTTGAGGGCTAATTTGAGGGATGATTTGGAGTAAAATTGATTATATTTTGACATGTAAGTATTGATATGGTTGTTGTTAGTATTGTTCTTGGTATTTAAGTTAAATTGGAAGTGGGATTATTGAGTTATGAAAGAGATGTTGCCCAAACTTCGTTAAGTTCCTTTTCACTTGAATTGGATAATAAGTGTTATAAAGGAGCTAATTGTGGCCTATGTTATCTTGGTTGTAGACTTACGAGCTCAAAAAATAGACGTTGGATGATTAGATACGCTTCAAGGTATGTTAAGAAATTTGTCCCTTTTATTCTTTTGGCATGATCCTTATTATACGAACGAGAAGTAAGCGAGAGTGAATTCCAAAGACTCTACTCTTGGAGCGTACGGGATTCGCCATCGTATCCTTGATTTCTTATGTTCATGTTCATGACTTCTAGAGATCTTTTGTTATCTAGAAGTAATCCGGAGTATATCTTTCATGAGTCTTTCATGCATTATATATATATATATATATATATATATATATATATATATATATATATATATACGCGCACACGCACGCGCACACATATATGTATAGCTATTTTCTTACACCGTGCCTACATAGCAGGTAGTATAACACCGCGTCTACATGGTCGGGCAATATAACACCGTGCCTATATGGCCGGGCCGCGCCACTAGTGGGCGGCGTGAGATGACTACCTTCCGGACGCGGGATGATGATGATGACACCGTGCCTCTGTGTTGGGTAGTATACTATTCACACCATACCTATATAGTCGGACGGTTTACTATTGATATGGATGTATATGATTTTTTAAAGAAAGAGCATGCATATTACACACACATAAGGTATCTTCGGTGAGACAGATGCATTCGGACGATGCTGGCTTGTTTATGAGTATCGAGATTCCTTTCTCGCCTGATTAACATGTGTACATGTTACTATTATGCCTTGCAAACTCGGTACATTATCCGCACTTTGAATCCTTATTGCTCGGGGGGGGGCTGCGTTCATGCCCGCAAGTTCAGGTAGACGGACGGACGATCCCGCTCAATAGGACTCCCATCAGAGTGGTGATCGATGCGCTCCCGCTTGATCGGAGGCACGGTTCATTTGGTATGCTACCTTTGAGATATAGATATGCATATGGGTATGACGGGGGCTACATCCCCGTCACTTTCTATAACTTTTATTCCATTAGAGGTACGTGGCGGTTGTATGTAGATTACATGTGACTTAGCCTTGTCGGCTCTTATTCTTTTGTGTATTCATGTGGCCGGCCTAGTTGGCTTGTATTGTTATCTTCGGTATATATAGGTTGTCTACAGACCGTATCTAGTAGTGTCTTATTTATTGGGGTGTCGTGCACCACACTTATAAACAAGAGGCTACGGGACATTTAGGAAATTGTCATTCTTTCTCTCTTAGATCGTGCGACAGAACCGTGTGTTAAGAGTTCGCTTCTTAATAGTTTGTTCTGATTTCGACAATACCTCGCAAAGCTACGGCCGCCCAAAATGGCAAGGGAGTAGGCCCCGGTGAGGCCACGGTTTGTGCCTCAGCGGGCTACCCGGGGCTCGGGGCTGGTCCGGAGTGAGAGCCCGTCTCGGACTTCCACATACACCGCCTCCGGCCCACCCCGGTGCCTCGGCTCTTCGGCCGGATGTGCGGTCCCGAGGATATGAGAGACGCTATACAGTTATTGACCAGTTGGTAGCCGCTCGGGAGCTCGTGGCGAGGAGTTGGTGTTAATTAGGGGCGAAATTTTGGTAGTGCAAGGGTTAAGACTTTCCTTAGGCTAGATCCTCCAAAGTTTTACGTGTTAAGCGAGTGGATCCTCAGGCTTTATTGATAGTATGCGATGGACTTTGAGAGTTACTGCCGGCGATGACATCGAGTCAGTGGAGCTGGCATCTTATAGGCTTCGTGATGTTGCAGTGCAGTGGTATCAGGCATGGGAGCTGTCTAGGGGAGAGAATGCTCCTCCAGTCGTTTGGCGAGAGTTTTCGGATGCTTTTATTCGTCATTATTTACCACCAGAAGTCCGATGGGCCCGAGCAGATAGGTTCTTGCGTATTGAGAAGAGACGTGTATAGTGTTCGGGAGTATTATATACACTTCGATTCATTAGCTAGACATGCCCCGGCCATGGTGGGCCCGCGAATAGAGGACGAGAGTTCATCTTTTATGGGTGGTCTGGGCGACATTTGATAAATAAGTGTACAATAGTACACATTACGGCCGGGCATGGATATTTCCGTATACGGGCATACGCACGGATTTTAGAAGGATCGTAAGCGTCGGCGGAGAGGACGCGAGCGTGACCGGGGCCATGGTAGAAGGCCGAATCCTTAGATATTGGTGAGTTCACGGGAGGAAAAGACGACAACATTCACAGTATTCATTTCATTCGGCATGGAGTGCACCTTCGCGGTTTTCGGTACCTAGATTTGATCGGTCTTCTTATTCGAGGAGTGGGCCAAAGTTCTAGAGCATCAAGTTCTTAACGCATAGACCGAGCCGAGCCGAGGATGAAACCACCTATACCACGGTGTGCCCAGTGCGAAAAATTACATTCCAAACAGTGTTGATTTGGATCGAATATTTGTTATGCTTGTGGCCAGCCAGGTCATGTGATGAGGGAGTGTCCGTCGTGGGGTGGTGTAGGCATTGCCGACATACGGGGTCCGTAGCTGGTTCTTCTTCGACGGTACACCGCCCCGAGCAATTTTCCTCGAGAGCACTAGCGGGACGTGGTAGAGGAAGGACTGGGGCATCTAGCTCGAGTGGGCCTCAGCACCGTGCTTATGCACTAGCCGGTAGACAGGATCGTGAGTCGTCTCCTGACGTTGTCACAGGTATATTATCAGTTTCCTCCCATGATGTATACACGGCCCCGATTGATCCGGGGTTCTACTTTATCATATGTTACTCCATTTATTGCTGGCAAGTTTGGGATAAAGCCTGACTTGATTGAGCCGTTTGAAGTGTCGACGCTGGTCGGTGATCCAGCTATAGCTAGGCGAGTATATCAAGGGTGTGTTGTGATAGTTTGTAATCGCTCTCAAATATCGGAATCTTTGTCTCAAACTGTCTCGGAACACAAACATATATATAACGAGAAGCCGTGGGTTATCGTATGGCGCAATGGCCCCGGAGGAACGTATACAAATGCAAGCGCGTGGGCGCCGGCGGAATGGGATGCGCCCCGAGACATATAACATACGAACACATACGTACGAAGTAGGCACAACCCACATATACGTCTACGGACCTCTAAACGGACCAACAGAATCATATGACGGAGCGGGGCCCCGCCGTACCCACGAACAAACAAATACATATGCAACGGACGAATATGTACCAAAATATGGGCTCACAGGAGCAAAGGGCACTCCAGAAGACCGGCCCGGAAATCCTAGCCGGCGGATCGCCAAAATACGTATGTCTGTGCACACGGGCGTAAGAAACGCGGCCCGAAGAAGAAAGGGGGTCGATGCGGAATATGTGCGGGTGTAAAGTATAAAATATCGTAAACGGGGAATCGTGCGAAACGAGGGGAGGGGACGAAGAAGTAATACAATAACCCGGAAATCATAACGCTTTCCATTGAAACATAAATCATACGTATCAATTTCATATTCGGCTCGTCATGGGGCCACGACGAGTGAAGAAAATCATCTCGTACACATGCATAGATATAACGTGCCCCCGCCCCTCTAGTAAGGGGCGCGGCGGTAAGTAAAACCATCAGATGCGTATACATATAACGTCATACCCCTCACAGTGAGGGACGCGGTAAATAAATCATCATATCATGTACATATAACGTGCCCGACCCTCTAGTGAGGGACGCGGTGAATGAAGTCATCATATGCCATCCTGGCCACCTCCCCATATCATCATATCATCATCATATCATGTAACATGCCCCGGCCCTCTAGTGAGGGGCACGGTGAATCATATTGTGGAATCGTGCACGAATACATGCCCTGGCCCGGGACGCAGTGAAAGAGATAATAACAGCTCACACGAGCAGAGTAGTGAGAAACCATACACGAATCATCATCACGGACTACGACAAAATAATCAACGAAATCTCATTTAAAAGCTAAACAATAGTCAAGTTAAGTTCCTTCCGAAAAATGCTCGAGAACATATCAAGTAGCACTTTAGGAATTGTAGGTACGTGTCAAAATCGTATGACATAGCGTATGGAGATCAAGAACATAGTCATCATTTCAGACTCAATAGAATAGTCGAAGCGGATTATTATTTCAAAACCAAGACAATAGTCAAATCAAGTTTCCGCCGAATGTCACTCGGGAACATATCAAATAGAGCTTTAGAAATCATATGCATAAAATCCTCATTATCGTAAACTCAAAAGATAAGTAAATACGATCATACTTGAAATCGGGATAACAGTCATATCATATTCTTTCAAAAGTCATCAGAAGTACATAAAGGAAAGTCATGGGACCCACGGACGGGTGTCGACCCGAGTCGGGCCCGCCTATGAAAAACATAGTCATCATATGCCATAAAAGCTCCTACGAACATATCGAGGCAATCCGAGCCTTTACGCTGAGGTTACGGTTGTTCGTAGTTACGGAACTCTTTAAAAACAAAACTTTTTATACAACATTTGAAGTTCAAATATTCCAAGGACATAAGGGCCAATATTTCATCATATCAAGCATACGAAGGCCAAGAAACAAATAAGAATCATAGCCATGCTCGGATTGTAAGAATAGAATTACCCCCAAGGCTCATAACATATCATAGCTTACTTACGTCTAGGACATGCCAAAAGAAAAGAGGGACAAGCTTTACATACCTCGCTCGCTCTCAAAGAAAGTAATCCAAAATCAAACTTATGTCTCGGACTCCCCAAGATCTACATAACATCAATAAATTCCAATGTCAACTATAGGTATTTAAGAGTTCATTTCCAAACTAGCACGAAATTCTACGGAAATTTGGGCAGCACTTCCCCTGTAAATGTACAACCCCGAGAATTCAACTCGGCCAAATTCAACAACAGCAACACCAGCAATCATTCTAGCAACATCAACAATCAAGTCGAAACGCATTCGAACATTAATAATTCTCCTCCACATATTTAAATGACATTCGATTATGTCATACAACTACATGCAAACAAACCAATACATAATCAAACTAACGCAAATGCTCATCGTTCAATTACTAATCAAAACCATTCAAACAATATTCAAGGACATTTTAAACAATCCACACAATATTTAAACAACCCAACAATGCACCAATTTACCCGAAAGGCATCCCCAGGCGAGAACAACACAACTACATTCCTTCCTCCCAAATTCATGAATTACACCCATAATCCACACTTTAACAACATCATTTCCATAAATACAAAATTACAATAAAAACACATTAACTGGAAATCAGCCCGCAACCATTACAACGTCGACTTGAATCATTAAACTCTCATTTCTGACATAGAATCCGTAACAATAATAACGAAAACTCTAAGAAAATTAATTCATTCCTTGTCATACATGTAAGGCTATATTACCACCACCACTCAAAATAAATTCATGATTTTCATTCATTTTCAATATACTACACTAACCAAACATGCCAAATAAAATTAATTTATCACTCTACGCACACACGCACCTACCACGGCTACCATCGCCACGCGGCCTCCTTCCGTACAATTTTTCATGAGCTTCATCCGTTTTCACGTACTACAACATACACGAATCATCCATAACATGCAAAAAGAGATTAAACCTTACTTTTCCCTTCAACTTCACAACTTAGCTAGGGTTGCGATTGATGAAACGGATGGTTTGTTTGTTCCAACAACTACACCGCGTTAAAGAGGACATTCACTTGGTTGATTTGCTAGAAAAATAATTTTTTTGATGAAGATTCTTGGTCTTCAGCACTTTCTCCTCTCTTGGCCGAATGGCCCTTTTCTTTTTCCTCCAAGGTTCTTGAAATTTCTAAGTGTTGGAAGATGATGAGAATGATTAACTTGGTCATCTTTTGAGCCTTATATGAATTATACAAAAGTGTACCTTGGCCCGCGCATGTGTTGGATATTGAATTAATTTGGCCACAAAATGTGTGGGGACCATTCCAAGCCACATGGCCAATATGGCCAATTTTCATGAATTTCCAACTTTCAAATATTTCACTTTTAGTCACAAATTTTCCTAAATAGCCCGTACCAATAAATTCATGAACAACTTGTGTCTTAAAACAAAATCGAAGGTCAAAAGTCTCGACTTCGTATCCGGAATGGTCTTGTCCCTAACTTATCATGGTTAACCCGGATTGTCCCACGATGTACAAAATACGGGATATAACATCCTTCCCCGTTTAGAACATTCATCCTCGAATGTTCAACTAATCCCCGTAAGGTCTTTTAAGGATTTCGGGGGTTTCCCTTTTTTACTATAAAAGCGGTCCCATCTACCCATTTCATTTGTACGACCCGTATGTAATATACTTAATCTTAGTCACGAGCCTTTTCCTTTCCCCCCGGTTCATACTACGTCGCATACTCCTTCCGTCCTAACATCCGCTCGTAGCCTATCCCCCTCATACTTTCCTACCATGAGGGCTTCCACCTTGTACTTACATTTCTTTGACCCGCTTCCCCTTTTGGGGGGGGCTTATACTATTATCCGATTATACCTTTTCCTAACATTTGGGGCATTCATCTTTCTTTTTATTTGAGCCGCTTTCCCCGTCCGATTAATGCCTTCCATATACCGCTAAACGGGGCCAAAAAACACATATTCGCCGACATACCCCTATGTATCACCAAGAGCTTGTCTAAAAAGACGTAATTACTATTATCTTACACGCAAAAAATTTCCAAATGCTATTCAAATTCACCCTAACCCCAAAATTCCCTGACACACCTTTTCCCCCTATTCTCCGGCATCCGCCTCCCCCCGCGGCCCTTAAGGTTTCCACCTACTCCAAAATCCCAATTTTCCTTAGTCTACTCTAACCCCTTTTTCCCTTTAGTTTTCCCCTTTTTCCCCTTTTTTTTGTAAACTTTCCCCCGGGGGCACCCATCCCGAAATTTTTTCACCCCAAAGACGCTTAACCCGGGGGCTCCCATGGAATACGAGCCAACCCCCAGTAGATCGCGTCCACCCCCCTCGATGACCTTCATCACATAATCCGGGGGAAATTGAAGTTTTTTTGCAAATTTTGAAGCGCTCTCATAACACAATTATCATTTTTTTGCCCCCCCCCAACTCTTTTTTTCCACCTTTGGGCACGACTACTTTTCTCGTCCTAGACTTCCGCATCTACAAGGTAGTAAACACACCTTAATTGCCGCTACTTATAAATACTTAGCTATCGTCTTTTATTTTTTGCCATTGTTATTAAGTAACAAGCATACAAAGAATATACACACATAACAATATACATCCCAGTAAGGATTCATATACCTGTAGCCGCATCTGGCGACGCCCTTTCCCCCCCTTACCCGGGCCCAAAGCCCCATGGGCGGTTCCCAAGGACCGCTAAACCGGGGGGCCCGCCACCGGGCCCCCACCACGGCCCCGCCGGTGCCGCATACCCCGGCCCCCCTGGGGCATAGCCGCGTAAGAGGACGAACCCGCAACCGACCCGAGGGGCCCAGCCCCCCCACCCAACCACCCGAGGGCCCCCTCAAACATGGCCTTGACGGCCGCAAAGGGAAAAAAGCACCCCCAACGACCCCCCCTTCCCCTTTAAAGGTGCCCCGCCGGGACCGAGGGCCCCCGGGGGGCATAGACGGCCGGTCCGTTTAAGCCCCGCCCGACTACAAACCGTAGCCCCGGAGCCCCTGGGCTCCGCCCCCCGAATATCCCGCACCGTCAAATCTTTTACCAAAAAAACG
>NW_026717829.1:0-87537 GCF_029784015.1 Lycium ferocissimum
CTTCCTTTTTGCCCTTAACCTTTCCCAATATTTACACACTAATAATGTTCATAAATATTATTCATATCCAACTTGTACATTAGAAAAATTTTGGAGAACGGTCTCGCCCTTAATTTTCCACGTCGACTTTGAAATTTCCAAACGTACTAAATACGGGCTATAACAAGCTGATCAGGTGGTAATGCGTCTATAGCGCCTTGCCCTTTTCCCATACCCCATACATATATATATAATATACATAATATACGCGTATATAATGCCTGCGGGTCACGGGTCACGGGTCAATATGCATGTATGCAAATGAATGTAATGCAGAAACATAAACTAACCTTATCATGATACAATAAATAGGACCCGTGAACAGAAGGAATAAACATAATAGAGGGGTACAGGATCATCAATAATCGAGATGCTCACAATACTTCTAAGAGTAGAGTAATATGGAGACTCGATTACTCGTTGTTCGCTCGTATCATAGGATCATGCCAAAAAGAAAGAAAGGGAAAGCCTTAACATACCTTTTTGGTCGCCTTAACTTTAACTATTCAACTGGCCTCCTGTGCTCGTAAATCTATATTCAAGAAAATTTATACTATTGTTAGACTCGTCTTCGTGTTGTCTTAAGCCCTCAAACCAACTCTTTCTAGAATGCAAACTCGGATCTCCCCTTTTATATGCCTAGCCCGAAATTATAATTCGAGAACCAACAACAATAACAACAACGACAATAACATCATTTCCAACACCAATATGTACCATAAAACATCCCTTTGATATTTTCCAATTTCCTGACCAACCAACTCGCTATACAATTATTTATCGACTTTATCTCCGTAAATAAACCAAAAGTAACATTAATAAGGAGATATTCATACCTTATTCTTGTTAATATCGCTATATCTTCACTTTTTCCTCCTTAAACTTGAACCACACGCATCGCTATACGATTCTATACTCACAACTATACGTTGCCCTAAGTGAAATTTGGGAATTATAGTTGATTTATGCTTGAAATTTGGGTTGGGAGTTGGGGGAGCTTTCTAGAAAATTTTGGAACAATTTGGAAGAATTTGTCTTTGAAAAAAGAGGGGCAAGACCCTTTTATATTAGGTCCAATTCGGGTTCTTTGTGGCATTTTCAGAATAACGATCAGAAGTGAGTTGGTTACTCGCGATCAAGCACGCATTTTCGCTCTCGGAATTTGAACTTGTAACGTCCATAATTCTCTACTCGATGTCCTATCGACGAGCAGTTTATTGCGTTGGAAACTACACTCGACGAACTTCATTTTAGGCTTGATTTCATTTCAAAACACTTTATATGCGAAGAGATATTCGTCTCCCGAGTTAGACCTAAAGTTTAACACACAACTTCACCCATCCTTTCTCCAAAGTCGTACTACTCCATTACTTCCACTCATTTCCTTATAAAACCTTTTGGTATACCTTATATACATCCTTCACTCATTAAATATACTTAATAATGCTAGCTCCTTACATTCCAAAGTGGTTTTACTTAACCATATCTCAACATACTTATGTTTCAAATTTGATAGGTGCTTCTTCGAAGATACGGGGTGTAACATCCTTCCCCCCTTAAAAACATTCATCTTCAAATGTTGTAGTGCGCCGATCCTCAATATCCTTATTGAATTTTTGTTCGATTACCATATACTTATGCTATAATTTGATCTGTTTCGTCCTGCTCTTTCTTAGTTCCTTATCATATTCATTTGTGAGTCGTACAGTCTTCAATCTTCATGTATACAAGTTAGCTAGTATTCCATTCCCATTCTGTCTTCCTTCTTGTGGTTTAACTAGCCACGCCACGGTTACTCACCGTCCTACGAGCGTCCTTCCTCTTCATTCCTCATTTCTTTATTAACGGATAACTCATTTGCTCGAATACAATGCCTTCTTTTGTTGACTCCTCTGATGCTATCTTCGCTATCCCTACTTGTACTTGTTGAGCTTAGATACGTGCTAGATTATCCCCTCGTAATTCATTAGCCAAGCTTTCCGATTCATCATAAATTTTCTTATACTAATGTCCCGTTGCTTGTTCAGCGGTACTCTACTACTGACAAATCCTTATTCTTAACGGTTAAGTTTCTTCAACCATCCATCTTAATTCCTTTCCATGATCAGTTATAAGCATATCCTCAATACAATCTCTTAACGGTTCCTAATGTTCCATCACTATCTTTATTATTTCTCGTAGCAGATTATATATTGCGATGAACCAATAATCATAGTTCCCGGCTTGGTCTATAGCTCACAATATCTTCGAGCTCTTGTCAAACTCTCCCTTTAATTCCTTTGCCTCAAATCATGCAACATAACTTATAATTATGAAGTTAGGACAATTCTCACTTTACCACAGCTTCTTTTCCAACATTGGTATAGTATACCTACCTTTGACTTCCTCATTCCAGTGATCACTTCGTTATCTATCATTCCTTCTTGACTTTCCGGTGTGTCCATTCCCATCTGTGGGGCATAACCTTACGCTGGTGATTCATATAGTTCTATAATACATACCACTTATGCTCGCATGGTTAGTGACCCGTGATATACTTTCTAATTTCTAGTGATGCTGCTGCCTTTCTATCTGCACCCACATCGTTCTTTCTCTCTTTAGAGATCGCCACACTGCATATGGTTACTCCCTCTTAGTGCATTCTTGATATGCCACTACATCCCAAATTTTGTCTTCTTTAAGCTAACATCTTTCTTTCCTTGGAATTTTAACAGGGCTATACCTCATTTCAGGACTAGATCTGCTCTTCCCCCCTTTTACAGGGTGTTCTTATACACTAGTAGCTCCCGAATATCGGTAGTCATCCTAACCTTAACGATCCTCCAACTCCTTTTGGTCTCTCATAATACCGGAATTATCTCATCATATAGCTTAACTTATTTTCCTTTACGCTAATCGAGGGCTTTTCATTTGACGAAGCGCTTATGCATTACGAATCAATTCTACTTCTACCCTTCTTTAAGGCCTTTCTACTTCTACCTTTTATGGCTGAACATTCCCGAATCAACGGGTTAATGGGAACATTAGAATCCATCAAAACATTTTACAGAACGTTTGGTCACACTTTGCTCTTTTTATCCCTCGTCTTCCTCCACAACTATTATCACTAAAATTCTTCTTACTCTGAGTTTCCGGTTTCACTCTACGTCTACAATATATCATTGAGGGTTAATATACTACACTCTTCCCCATCCACTATCAATCCTTTAATTCACTTAGCTTACTTATCCAAAATTTTCCTTGACTACTTATTTGCATCCCACCTATGCGTTGTAGTTCTTCCAGTGTTCCGCCACTTCTTGTTCATGTCAGGAATTCCTTGCAAATATACCCTCTTCTTTCTTCTCCTTCCTACCACCAAGTCTAGTCCATACTCATGAATATTTCCCATATATCCTTCTATTTCCTCTATAATTAAATCTCGGTATTCCTTATCCTCATCCCGTGTCAATGATGTACTACCTCCCGGTTAGCTTTGTTAGTTAATTATCCTCTCGCTTTTCCTTGGTGATTGCTCAATTTTCCTTTTCTTCCCTTCTTCTTCTCTCCTCTCCTTCGACCAACCCATTAGTGTACCTTTCCTACTTTCACCCTTAACTTTCCTTGGGTTTCTTCCTCCTCAAGCACCTTTCTTCTCTTGTTATTTGTAGTATCGGCTCTGAAGTTCGTGAAATATTCCTTTAAATGCGTAAATCCGTTCTATTATTAAGTCATCTTTTTGGAAAGCTTCTCCATGTCAGAGGCAACCATGTTCATTTGACCACACATTTATCCCTTTATATACCTTTCGAGGGCTGGAAATCTCTTAACATCGTTGCAAGGCCTAACCATTCTTTCTCTTACTTCATATTCCTCGTCGTGGTCACTATCCTTTTAGCCCCACTTATTAAAGCCTATTCTCTGACCCCACACATTCCTCTTTTGTTCCATACTGCCACACTTTATCCAATTCGCATGCCTACCTTCAAATTTTTTACCCAAATAGTCCCGTGATTGCCCGTCGTCCCTCCTGGAGGCTTCACTCACTCATGTTTCTTACTTTTCACTTTTTCTGACATTTTGATCGCCGTATCATCCATCTACTCATTTTCTTTCCTTTCCAGATGTCATTACATTAAAACTCTCCAAGCCTAACCTGTAGTGAAAATAGCATCAGCTTACCTTGTAAATTTGTACCATATATTTTTTGTCACTTGAACTTCGTTACCCTATTCGATTAATGCCTTCTATATACCGCAATGTTGGTTGCCGGGATACATATTCCCGCTGATATAGCCACGTATGGGATATCATATGCATACGTGTATATATAATTACTACCATCTCGTTTACAACATATTTCCAAATGCTATTCAAACTCACCCTAATTCTAAGGCTGTGATGCACCTTCTTTCTCTTCACCGATCTAGTCGCCTCGTCTACGCGACCTCTTAAGCCGTCCAACCACTCGCATACTCCAATCTCCCTTAGGGCCGCTCTAGCTTCTTATTTGCCTCTTATATCTAAATTTATAGGACTTTTTGTACACTTCCCAGGGGGTCACCCATCCTAGTATTTCTCCCACCCCATGTCACGACCCGGCTACGGGCCATGACGGGTACCTGGAGCTAACCACCGAGCACCTCTCATTCTATTACTCGTCCTGTGTCATTCACATTTCTTATGCTCATAACCATAGAAAATGACTTTCATTTGAAACATATTTACTTTATAAACATAAGCCCTTTAGGCTATCATAATGATATACAAACACATGCATATACATAGGAGAGACTTGTGAGACCATACTACCCACACTGCGTATCTACGAGCCTCTACTAGAGTACTAGACGTATAGACGGGACAGGACCCCGTCATGCCCAAAACATGAATATATACATATGTACCAAAAGAATAATCAATGGCACCTCCGGAAAATGGAGTGCTCTCAAATCGGCTAATAGCTCCTACGAGTCTGGATTGCCTTCTCGTCTACCTGTGGGCATGAACACAGCGTCCGAAGAAAACGGACGTCAGTACGAATCTTGTACTAAGTATGTAAGGCATGAACGAAATGAACATAATAGAGAAATCATAAGGCATAAGATGAAGACATAACCTGCGTACTCTTTGAATGGACACATTTTATACATATATCATACGTAGCATATCATGTGAGTTACCATAGCATATACATCATTTAATCATACATACATCATCATATCATTCATGTATCATCGCCATCGTTAACCCGCGTCCTGGTGACCCTCATATGCAGCCCACTAGTGGTGTCATGCCTGGCCTTCTAGGCTCGGTGTAAACATAGCAGCCCGCTTTAGCAGTGACATGCCCGGCCATTTAGGCACGGTGGAATAGTATGCAGCCCGCCTTGGCGGTGACATGCCCGGCCATTTAGGCACGGTGGAATCGCATCGTCATATACCCATCGTACATATCATTCTTTATCATTATTATTCATTTCATAGACATATCATGGCTTTATCATAACTTAGCATCATCATACATATATCATCAAAACATATATTAGAACTTGAAAACAACTATAGCTATGTCGGGGTGACATAAGGTCGTGAACCCCCGATTACGTTATGGAGTGATCATAATCATTATATCTCACCTTAGAGGGACTAACGTTTTATGGTGAGTGCTCATAAGGAAAATATCAATAGATCATAGTTAATACCATTAGCTTTGTGGACACATCATATCATGATCTCTATAATATTTGGATTTAAGCTTATCATCATCATTATCATACTCATAGTGTATCTCTTATCTCATATTGCTATTCATCAACAAGGACTCTTAGTTTCCGGAATATAGGAAATTCTTGAAGAAGCAGGAAAATCATGCTATAAGATTCATGCCTTGGAAATAAAGGACTAGCCTCACATACCTTTGTCATTTAACTATTCTATTGCTTGCTCGCTCTCCTTTATTGCTCACGTCTTTACCTTCAAGAGAGTTCGTATCGACATTAGCTAAATAATTATAAGGACGTGTTTACTAAAGCTAGAGAAAATTGGGCAGCATTTCCTTTGTTTATATGACTTCCTCCATATTCCATATCAACTCCCAAACATTCATAACAACAATCACAATATCATAAACAATAATCGTCATTTGTTTACATTATTCACATTTCACGATTTCTCTTCAATTCTCCAAAATCATGATCATAATTCACTATCATGTTTCTTCACATATAATACTCATTCTATTTTCTACATACCATTCATAATCTACTTACAATCACAACATATCATATTCATGATTCATTCCAAACTACTACTCAACAATGATACTATTCACACATTTATGACCCATTTTCTATATTCTCCTACATCCAAGTGTTTCAACTTACCAATACTTCAAACATCATGAATATATCATGAAACTTATCTTAGATAGCGTAGAAACAAGTCTTGAGTGGAAATACTCTTCTAGCACCAAAATCCTATTTTACCTCTCTTTGGGATTTCTTGACTTGGATGACTTTAATGTGTTCCACACTCTTGATTCATGTTGGTTTGATGAAGTTGATCATCAATTTCCTTGGGATTCTTGTGGATGAATAGTGGAGAGAATATTCTAGAGGTTTCTTGACTTGTGGAGTGAAAATGAAATGAGGGAGAGGTCCCTTATATTAATTCACAATCTGTCCCGACCAGAACATACGGACCAACATACGGTCCGTATATTTTTCACTGGCCGTATGTTTGGACCGTATGTTTGGTCCAGTGAAGGGTGCCATTCTGGGCTGAACCTACGGCTGGACATACGGTCCGTGTATTTTATACGGCCAGTATGTCTGGCCGTATAATGCCCAGCTTTCCGAGACTCATTCTCGTCAACTCGTTTGATCTCCAATCCTTATGAAACCTTCTTAACACTTGTTTAGCACCTCAATACCAATCTAAGGGATGTTTTAACTCTTCCTCAAAGTATCATTAGGACATCATTAACTCAATACTCGAAATTCTTATCCGACACACAACATATGACTTGCTTTCCTTAACAACTTTCTTCTCTTACCTCAAATGCCTTTGGAAATCTTAATTAGGACCATTAAGGGATATTTCTTACTTATCAAAACATCGTATACGTCATGCCCTTCGCTAGTCTATTCATGGTACGCTAACGAGAAATTTTCAAGGTCTAACACTCTTCCCCCCTTTCGGAACATTCGTCCTCGAATGTTAAGTTATCGGGAATTCTATAAAAATTTTGCCAGAGTTTCCTTTATAATATGGCATTACCATCCTATCACAACAACCCATAATAACATTGCCTCACGGGGCCACAACACAATAGAAATATAAATTGGCCACACACGACCCATATGCATAAAAGTAAAACATACATACCTTATAATCTCGATGTCTCATCATAAATCTCTTCCGGGGGCTGAAATAAATGCGGGTATGTGGATTTCATCTTCCCTTATACTTCCCAAGTCATCTCTTCCCAGCTATTATTTCGCCATAAGACCTTAACTGAAGCTACTTCCTTGTTTCGAAGTCTCCGTACTTGCCTGTCTAATATGGCAATGGGCACTTCCTTATAAACTAGCTTTTCTGTCACCTGAACATCATCTACTGGAACAATCCTTATAGGATCTCCAATACACTTTCGAAGCATCGAGACATGGAAAACTGGATGGACTAATTCAAGTTCTGAAGGCAAGGCCAATTCATAAGCTACTTGACCCACCTTGCGGATAATCTTATAGGGTCCAATGTATCGAGGACTTAATTTCCCTTTCTTGCCAAATCTCATCACACCCTTCATTGGCGACACCTTCAAAAACACCCAATCATCAACTTCAAATTCTAGATCTCGCCGGCGGTTGTCCGCATAAGATTTTTGGTGACTTTGGGCTGTCAACAATCGATCTCGGATCACCTTGACTTTTTCCACCGTTTGTTGGATCAACTCAGGGCCTATTAGTTGTACTTCTCTGATTTCAAACCATCCAATTGGGGACCTGCACGTCCTTCTATGTAACGCTTCATACGGAGCCATTTGGATACTGGAATGGTGGCTATTGTTGTAGGCAAACTCAATTAGGGGTAAGTGGTCATCCCAACTACCATCAAGATCCAGCATGCACACTCATAGCATATCCTCCAAAGTCTAAATAGTACGTTTAGCCTGCCCATCAGTTTGCGGATGAAATGCCGTGCTGAGCCTTACTTGAGTACCCAAACCTTCTTGGAAAGATTTTCAGAACTTGGCTGTAAATTGTGCTCCTCTATCTGTGATAATGGATATCGGAACTCCATGAAGTCTCACAATCTCCTTGATATACAACCTCGCATAATCTTCCGCTGAGTAGGTAGTTCTGACAGGAAGAAAATGAGCTGCTTTCGTCAATCTATCCACAATCACCCATATAGAATCATACTTGCCTCGTGAACGGGGTAATCCCACAATAAAATCCATATTGATCACTTCCCATTTCCACGTAGGAATTTCTATCGCTTGCAACAATTCTCCTGGCTTTTGATGTTCGATCTTTACTTGCTGGCAATTTGGACATTGAGCTACAAATTCTGCGTTGTCTCTTTTCATGCCATTCCATCAATATATCATCTTAAGATCATGATACATCTTTGTTGCTCCTGGATGAATAGAGTATCAAGAATAATGGGCTTCTTCGCGAATCCGACGACGCAATTCTGTAACATCCGGAACACATAGCCTGCCTTGGTATGTAAGGATTCCATCTATAGAGGTTTCAAATAGAGACTTCTCTTTCTCATGAAATGTATCTCTATAATGGCTCAACTAAGGATCTTTATATTGCCGCTCTTTTACTTCCATATTCAAGGACGAAACTGTGGGATTATTAACACTAACTCCTGCACCACCTGATTCAATCAAACGTACTCCAAGATTAGCTAATTGGTAGAGTTCATGAATCATTTCTTTCTTCTCCAAAGGGACTTCACATAGACTGCCCATTGATCGGCGGCTAAGCGCATCGGCTACCACATTTGCTTTCCCGGGGTGGTATAAAATATTCACATCATAATCTTTTAATAATTCCAACCACCGCCGCTGCCGCAGATTCAACTCCTTCTGTTTAAAAATGTATTGAAGACTCCCGTGGTCTGTATAGATATCAACGTGCACACCATACAAATAATGTCTCCATATTTTTAATGCATGAATGACTGTACCCAATTCGAGATCATGGGTTGGGTAGTTCTTTTCATGTTTCCGCAGCTACCTCGAAGCATAAGCAATGACTTTACCGTGCTACATCAACACGCATTCTAACCCAACACTAGAAGCATCACAATATACTACATAACCGTCTGGCCCTTCTGGAGTGTTAAAACCGGAGCTGAAGTTAATTTGTCCTTCAATTCCTGGAAACTACGCTCACAAGTATCATTCCACAGAAATTTAGCTGACTTCTGGGTTAGCTTTGTCAATGGGGCTGAAATAGATGAGAAGCCCTCTACGAATCTTCTATAATAACCTGCCAATCCCAAAAAACTACGACTTCTGTATGCGTCGTAGGCCTTGGCCAGATCTTCACAGCTTCAATTTTCTGAGTGTCAACTCGAATGCCATCATCTGAAATAACATGACCCAAGAATGTCACAGAATTTAGCCAAAACTCGCACTTTGAAAATTTAGCATACAATTCTCGAGCTCGAAGAATTCCAAGAACAATACGTAAATGATCGGCATGTTCTAATTCAATACGAGAGTACACCAGGATATCATCAATGAATACTATTACAAATAGATCCAAGAGAGGCCTGAATACATTATTAATTAAATTCATGAACCTTTGTCGGGGTATTAGTTAACCCAAATGACATCACCCGAAATTCATAATGGCCATATCTCGTTCTGAAGGCTGTCTTGGGAATATCTTCTTCTCTAACTCTCACTTGATGATAACCCGATCTCAAGTCTATTTTGGAAAACCACTTGGCGCATTGTAATTGATCAAATAAATCATCAATTCTTGGAAGAGGATATTTGTTCTTTATTGTCACCTTATTCAATTGCCTATAATCAATGCACATTCGTAGGGAGCTATCTTTCTTTCTCACAAACAAGACTGGTGCTCCCCACGGGGACGAACTGGGTCTAATAAACCCTTTCTCAAGCAAATCTTTCAACTGTGCCTTTAGCTCTTTCAATCTCTTTGGTGCCATTCGATAAGGAGGAATGGAAATGGGCTTGGTATCCGGAAAGACATCAATGGCGAAATCAATTTCCCTTTCCGGAGGAAGGCCTGAAAGTTTATCTAGAAATACATCCGGAAATTCATTCACTATCGGAACGGATTGGAAAGTAGGTGACTTTGCTTTGGTATCATGAACTCAGACTAAGTGATGAATATATCCCTTGGCTTCATCTTTCTTTCCTTAAGGTAGGAAATAAACCTACCTCTTGGGGATCTTTGTATTGCCCTTCCATTCAAGCACGGGCTCTCTCGGAAATTGAAATTGAACTACTTGCATCCGACAATCAACATTAGCATAGCATGAGGCCAACCAATCCATACCCATAATTACATTGAAATCTAACATTTCCAGCTCAACTAAATCAGCTTTAGTCTGGCGGTCACATATCACAATCATACAATCTTTGTATACTTGTCTAGCTATTACGGGATCACCAACCGGAGTAGATACCTTAAAGGGTTTAATAGGCTCGGGTTTCACCCCAATACAATTAGCTACATATGGAGTAATATAAGATAGTGTGAAACCCAGATCTATCAATGCATACACATCATGGGAAAATGCGATAATGTGCACCCGTAACCACATACGGGGAGGACTCGAGATCACAATCGTCCGGCTAAAGAATATATGCGGGGGTATGGCACCTAAAGTAGATGATCCCCTCGCCCTACCTCGGCCGGAATGCGGGGCGTGCGCCTGCCGACCCGAAGATGAGCCGAGTCGATCTGTACGCGGAACCCCACCTCTACCATACCTCGAAGGACAATTTCGCATCAAGTGTCCAGTCTGTCCGCAAATATAACAAGCGTCTGTGCCCTGACGATATGGCCCTAAGTGCAATTTTCTACACTGACTGCATCGGGGAACCGGTGGTCTCCCCTGACTGTAATCCCCCCAACCGAGAGCACGGGGGCCTCGAACTCCTGCTGTCACCGAACGGAAGGAGCGATCAAATCTCCTACCTGCAAATCGGGGAGGTGCACTCGTCACCGACTGGCCTGAGTGCCTAGAATATATCTGCCTTGATCCCCCTCTGTAATCACTGCCTGCGCCCATAGATCTGGCCCTTTTGCTTTGCCCTCTATCAACATCACGATCACCCCTCTGCGGAGGTTGTTGTCCTTCTAGATTCTGGGCATGAGCTTGAATACGGGAAATGTCCATCCCGTCTTGCAACGAAGCTGTCAAACAATCCTTGAACAAATGTGGCCCTAAGCCACTCACAAATCTATGTACACGATCTCCCATATCGGCCACCATAGTCGGGGCATATCTAGCCAAAGAATTAAATTAAAGACTATACTCCCGGGTACTCATATTCCCTTGCTTTAGATTTATAAATCTATCCGCTCTAGCTCGACGGACCTCGGGTGGCAAATAATGGCAAATGAAAGTATCTACGAATTTCTTCCAAACGGGGGAGGCGCATTCTCTTTTCTCGATGCTATCCAATTATTATACCATAAAATCGCCACATCCCGGAGTCTATAAGATGCCAACTCTACGGATTCAGTTTCGGAGGCATGAATAATCTTCAATGTCCTCAATATCTCATCAATAAAACCTTGCGGGTCTTCATCCGGCTTTAACCCGAAAAACTCTAGGGGATTCAAGCTCATAAAGTCATGGGCTCTAGTACTAGCTGACCCATCACTTGGGCCCACATTCTGCCGCTGTGCCTAGGCGGCAACTAACTTTGTCAATAAGTGAATGGCTTCAATGACTTGTTGACCCGAAGTAGCTGGTGGAGGAATTGGAGGCATAGGAGCTGGAGCTAAAGCCCCTTCTTGTTCTTCTGTAATAGGCGGAGTAGTGGAGGCATTACATGGAGCCTCATTGTGTGATTCACCTTCATCTACATTCATTGGCGGCTCTCTTTCCGCCCGCCTTTTCATCATAGTCTTGCCCTTCTGGGCGGCTTTAGCTTTCCACTTTGGCGGTATTTCGAAAATCACAACACACTATTAGGGAGGATAAAATCTTATAGCACAGCTCTATCGCACGATCTCTTAAGATGAAAGATGGTCATTTTTCCTAATTGCCCTGTAGCCGCTTGTTTATTAGCGTGGCACGCAACACACCATAAACAAGACTCTTCTAGACACGGCTTTAGACACTTCCTAGGACTGAACAGCTCTGATACCACTTTTGTCACAATCCGACTTTGGGCCATGACGGGTACCCGGGGCTAACCACCGAGCACCTCTCATTCTATTACTCGTCCTGTGTCATTCACATTTCTTATGCTCATAACCATAGAAAACGACTTTCATTTGAAACATATTTACTTTATAAACATAAGCCCTTTAGGCTATCATAAAAATATACAAATACATGCATATACATAGGAGAGACTTGTGAGATCATACTACCCACATAATCGCGTATCTATGAGCCTCTACTAGAGTACTACACGTATAGACGGGACAAGACCCTGTCATGCCCAAAACATGAATATATACATATGTACCAAAAGAATAATCAATGGCACCTCCGAAAAATGGAGTGCTCTCAAATCGGCTAATAGCTCCTACGAGTCTGGATCGCCTTCCTGTCTACCTGTGGGCATGAACACAGCGTCCAAAGAAAATGGACGTCAGTACGAACCTTACACTACTAAAAAATCAGCGTTTAGTGACGGAATATTAGCGACAGACCATATTCTGTCGCTAATTAACGACGGATTAGCTACGGATACCTCATTTTGTCGCAAAAAAAGAAACTAAAATTTTATCTCATTATATAGCGACGGATTAGCAACGAAAAATGAGTTTCGTTACTAATAATTAGCGCGAATTTTTGGCGCCTTAAATTTACTACAGATTTAGCAACATAAGAGGCGCGACAAATTTTATTTTTAATTAGCGACGGATTCGAACGAAATATCCGTCGCTAGGCCTTTAATTTTTCTAGAAAAAAATATATATTTGCAGCAACGGAAAATTTTGTCGCAATATTAACTATTAAAAGAAATCAATGTATTATTTAGCGACGGATTGTAAAATCCGTCGCTATTCCGTCGTTAAATGTAAAAAACAAAAGATATCTCCTAGCTAGGTTACGCATTCTTTCATTTCCAACACAGTAGCCAACACGGATAGAGAGATAGACTGTGCGAAATTGGTAACATAGAGAGAGAGAGCACAACATAGATCAAAATAATGTGAATCTAGGGTTTACATTGTGTTTTTCTCTTCTTCTACGCAATTTTTATCTAAAGGAAAGGTATGTTTTGATTTTTGTATGTGTTATGGGCGTTTCTTTCTTCTTTACCTCCTTCTTTGTGTTTTTCGACATTAAATCTAAAACGAAATTAAGATATCTGTGTTTTCTTGCTTATTATCTAAATGACGAGTGTTTTAAGTGTTTTTTTTTGCTAAAATCGAAGTTGGGTGTGTTGAAAACTGTTGGGTTTATAATTTATTTGGAGGTTAAGTATTGGGAATCTCTATTTGGGCGAAAATCGATGAAAATGGAAATTCGACCTTTGTTTGTGCTAAATCTTGTAGGATAATATTATTTGGTGGTTAAAGTTTGTTTTAATTTATTGCATGTCGAGAAAAAGCTTGAAGAACTCAACATTCTTTATATAATCTGTGATTTGAAATCAGTGTTAGTGAACTGGGTTTCTTACTCGATTTTTTTTGTTTCAGTTTCAGTTTTGTTAATTTCAGTTTGTCATTTTTTTTTAACTAAAAGGTGAATGATATGGTCTGTTTCACTAAGTTATTTCAGCTTGTTCTTCCATTTAGAGGTCATTCGGTTGTATTAATGATATGAAGACAGAACATTAATTTGATTGCTCTGTTTATGTCAACATTAATAGGAACATGAATAATCTAGAGCGTGATTGGATGTACAATAGGTTGGATGGCCGAGGGGGTATAAATTCTAGCTTTGTAACCGGTGTAGATAATTTTATCCAATTTGCACTTTCTCAACGAAATTACATGAGCGGTAACAAGGTTAGATGTCCATGTAAAAAATGTCACAACATTTGATAGAATCCTCCTGATGTTATTTATATTACAGATACGTAGTGGACAGCTGGTCAGAATTCATTGACGTGCTACTCATTGAAGGTTCTGCATTTTAGCTGTTGTTGTTGAGGTATTGTTGCTGTACAAGTTCTTCTCACTTAAGTTTATTCATCTCCTATCTCTCTGTACAATAACTTGACTATTGATTTGTATAAAATGATAAATAGCAGTTGTTGATGACAAAGAACTGCTACATTTTTTCTACAACTGATGAGCAAGTATGGCCAAAATTGAATTTGATGAAAACTACGCTTGTGTTGTCATGTATTCGCATTTTACGAAATTCGCAACTCGTTAACTCATCATGTGTGTCATACCATGTGATTCTGTTGTCATGATTCTGTTGTGGTGTTAATATCTTCTTGGAAGCTGTAACAGTCTAGATTCTCATCAATGTATCAAATTGCGATGTGACCTGTAGTAGAAAATCTGCATCTGCTGCTACTAGTCTTAAACTTGCTTAACAAGATTAGTAAACCAGGACTGCAGTTCTTCAAGAGATTTGCTAATCTGTAGCCTTTGAGATTGTGACATTTGTTCGTTTCAAGCTTGCCCTGAGTTAACAATTTGTGCCCCTATGACTTATTTGTTGAAAGACATCTGCTTGCGCCTTTGTTTCCCCTTGTGCTATCATAACATCACTTCCCATATCCCTTCCTATAGATGTAGGATCAATGGAAAGAGAGACTGCTCCAGCCTGTACCACATCATTTCCTACTTTACAGAAGAAATTGAATGTCCATACAGACCTTAGCCCTGCAAAAAAGAAAAAATGTTAGTGAAAAAATATATCACCATGTTCTCCTCCAAAAGGATTTGAACATGATGATAATGTATTCTTTCCAATCCAGCACCAAACATCAGCCTTCTTTGCATAAACATAGTCCCAAACCAAATCCTGTAGCAGCAGCTGCATCTCTCCATAGCTGATTCTTATAGTTGCATTAGAGCAATGATACTCCCTTCATGGTCTCTTAGTATGCAGCTAAGGATATGCAGCAAGTTGTATCTCCCAGCTCTGCATTGATTCCTTGCAGTTCGCACATTTTATTCATGACCTTTTTTTTTTTTTTTTCTCCTGATTCCTGATTCACACCAGCAGTAAATTTTGTTCTTGTGATTTGTTCTTTTGAGTCAAACCTGCAATCTCCTTGTTTCATAATTAAGTTTCATGAGTTATGCCAAGGAATCCCCGCAATCTCCTTGCCATCACACCAACAGAATCAAATAACAAATCGGATGCAAGATGCACCAAATCATGTTAATCAGGTTAAGCCACAACTTCTGGTGAATTTCTCCATGAATTCTGATGTCAATTGCAGGCATTCTTTGCAAAGTTATGCCCCCTCCGGCATAACTTTAGTTTTTCCTTAAGGAAGTTATGCCGGAGGCGGACTTTGCCTTGAGACATTTTTTTTTTTTTTAAAACTTTTAAAGGCACACTTTTAGTTAAGGCATACTTTTGGTTATGCCTTAATTAAAAGTATGCCCCATAAGGCATAGTTCCTTAAGGAAAAATTTTGCCCCATAAGGCAAAACTAAATTATACCTTGAGGAAAAGTTATGCCCCTCCGCATAACTTTAGTTTTTCCTTAAGGAAGTTATGCCGGAGGGGGCAGACTTTGCCTTGAGACATTTTTTTTTTTTTTTTTTTTAACTTTTAGTTAAGGCATACTTTTGGTTATGCCTTAATTAAAAGTCTGCCCCATAAGGCATAATTCCTTAAGGAAAAGTTTTGCCCCATAAGGCAAAACTAAATTATGCCCCCTCCGGCATAACTTTAGTTTTTCCTTAAGGAAGTTATGCGGAGGGCGTACTTTGTCTGCGCCATCTCCTCTGCAGCCTTACATCGTGAGCTTGTCTCGTTTTCCTGGTATTTCTAGGTCAGAGAACCGAAGCCGATTCTCGACACCTATTGAAAACTCGAAACCTTGCTTAATGTTAGAAGTGATGATCTTTACCATTTTTGCATCACATCCTCGTCCAGCTTGTTGAGGCATCTTTGAAGGCAACACCAGCAACCAAACAAGACTGCTTGGTATGCTTATGTTACCATGTACCACGAGGCTTCATTCAACCCAAAAATTAGCACACGCAAACCAAATAGAAACTGCAAAGAAACACCTTTGCACCAAGTTTTCAATAATACCCTTGATCCTGCTTCCAAAGAACAGTACAGATCTTTGTGCCAAATCTCTCACTTTGAATAACCAGTACCACATCATGTCCTATATGAGTAGAATCAGTGGAATTTAATGTCACTAGCCAAAACGATGGTGCTCAAGTTTGCAACAATTTTTGCTGGTCTTGTAAGCTGGTGTTAGTTTTTTGCTACAGTTTTGTTAAGCTGTTGCTGGATCTATGTTGCTGTCTTTGTTGAAGTTGGTACAGAAATTAGGCTTTCTCGTAACTGTGCTACTGCTGCCACAGAAGTTGATCTCTATAGATTGTGATTTAAAACTGCAACTTAGTGTTGTTATTTGGCTATTTAAAAATTTTGCTGCTGTTTGCTGAATGTGTGCATAATAGGTATATACAGTGTGTGTGTGTTTGTCTGTCTGTTTGAAGATTGATCTCAATGCAAGTGACTTGTTTGAGTGGGTAGCATCATGACTGTCCGGATTTATTTAAGGATATTTGTTTCATCATGTTGTTTGAAACGTCCTTATTCGTTGTTTAAATTTTGCAAAACACCCAAAGATGCTAAGCTCGTCATGACCGTGACATCCGGCTTTGGATATTTTGACAGTCATGCTTTGGATTTAACCATGTCCACATTTTTTTTGTAGATATGGCTCGAGGCAGAGGTCGAGGTAGCGGAGGTCGTGTAGGAAAGTCCTCATTAAGGTGTGATTCTACTGGTCGTGCAAACATGCCTACCATTCCCATTCCCACCACAGTTAGTCCTCAACAAGGTGGTAGGAGTTCCATAGGTGGGCCAGATCCTATAAACCAAGTTCAAACTTTACGTACGCCACCGGTTCAAGCATCAGGTCTGTTTATTACTGCCTCTCATAATAGAAACTATAAATTGTAGGTTTGCTTGTGTAACAAGCCAAGATTTTGTAAATCAAGGCGCATTTTGTAAATAATGATTAGTCATATTTGTAGACTTGCAAACGGCTTGTATAAAAACCTCTTTTCGATGGTTGCTTTAATTTCCTTACGTCAAAGGTCGAGGTAGTCCTCAACAAGGTGGTAGGAGTTCCATAGGTGGGCTGCATCCTATAAACCAAGTTCAAACTTTACGTACGCCACCGGTTCAAGCCTCGTTTTTTATTATTGCTTTCATAATAGAAACTATAAATTGTAGGTTTGCTTGTGTAACAAGTCGCGTATTTACGATATATATATATATATATATATATATATATATATATATATATATATATATATATATATATATATATAAGTCGCCTTCGGCTACTTTTACTTAAACACAACTAAAAGTACCGCTCCGGAACTTTTACTTAAACACAACTAAAAGTACGCCCTCCCGTTTTTTACAACACACCCCTCCGGCGTACTTTTAGTTGAACACAACTAAAAGTCTGCCGGAGGGGGCAGACTTTCCCTTGAAGCATATATATATATTTTTTTTTAACTTTTCAAGGGAAACTTTTAGTAATGCCTTAGCTAAAAGTGTGTCCCATAAAACATAACTAAAAGTATGCCCCATAAGGCGTAAGTTTTCCTTAAGGTATAACAAAAGTTTGCCTTATAAGGCAAAATTTAATGGGCAAACTTTTATGCCGGACCCGGCATAACTTTGTGAAGGAATTATCAAAGTTATGCCGGACCCGACATACTTATGCCAAGTCTTCCCATAAGGCATAAGTATGCCGGGTCCGGCATAACTTTGGTAATTCCTTCACAAGTGTATGCCGTTGGGGGCATAGCGAAATTTAACTCTGCCTTGCGAATTTTTTTCAAATTTTTGACTGCGTGTGGGTTCGAACCTGGAACCTATGGGTTTTAGCCGAAGGGCAAAATTTAAAGATTTCAAATATGAAGGGCAAAATTGTCACACCCCGAACTTACAGGGGTGTGATGGGCACCCGACCCCACATCCGGAGCCGAGCGAATTTACGTAATCCTACTACGCACATAAACCTTTTTTTTTCAATCTCTAAATCGAACAATCATGAAATACATAATGAAGCTTACAAATTTTTCAGAATTATACAAAATTTAGTACATAACACAAAGCGACATATACTGATCGCTATCGACATATCATTGGTGTAAGTCTCTAACACGGATCCAAATGACGGACAACTCGACTTTGCTCGGGAAAGTGGAGCTTGCCAGCTGGAACGTCTACGCCGTTACAAAGGGTCGAGATCCAACACGGGGGTCGATGCAGGTACATGTCCGTATGTCCATACACATGACCATAGCGACGGGAGAATCTTTTGTTGATGACGCTTACCGTTGACATAGTCCATACACCATGTAAGTTCAAAATTTTATAAAAGAATAATTAAACTAATGACTCCGAGGTGTGGTAAACTAATGTTGACAGATCATGTATTACGAACGTACAGAACGATATCGTTATTGCGACGTACGGAGGTATATCGAACGGACCGTAATCACGGTCGGACATAGAGGTGATCTAAGGATTCGTGTTTAGCGGATGTAGATATCGAGACGGATTCATACTCGAGTCTTTGTGCGAGATATATCGGACGTCGTATTCGTCGGAAATGTGTCGAGTAACATGTCCGAACTAGGGACTCGGTGGATAGACTCATAAATGTATGTCAAAGTCATGGATCACGGATGCATATAACGTGTCCCGGCCCTCCCGAGGAGGGACTCGTTAGGATCATATATCGATTCATAAGTCATATATGCAAATAACGTGTCCGTAGCTTTGTTAAGGGACTCGGTGAAGTAGAATCATGCATATTAGAATCATGTGCCAAGTATACATAACGTGTCTCTCTGCGGGTCTCGGTGAATAATCATAATATGCCAATGGCCACCATGTACCATCGGATCATAAATACATACAGATAAAAGTACGAGGGACTCGGTGATAAAAGTGCACGATAACATGTCTGGCTTAGGGACTCGGTGAATCGAGTCATCCATTAGTACCACGAGAACATAACATGCCCGGCCCGGGACTCGGTGAATAGATACATTGAGCTTTGCACGAATATATTGAGAAACCATATGCACACAAATCCGGACTCGATGATTATGTATACTTACCGACATCGTAGAATTCGAACAAGTTCCGGATGCTTTCCTTTTTGAGCATTTTGCGGTGCGAGACCTCTTCGGACTTTTAGGCGATCCGAGATCGTACGTGAATGACATTAAGACTTATAGAGACACCCGTATTAGAATACTCGGGGATTCATACCCAAATAGTTATACATACTTATGTCGGACATTCATACTCGAATACTCATTCGGATTGTTTATACCGGAATACTTGGATCAATACTTATCAACATATATACATATACTATATTTGCCTTTAAATACTTATATCCGAAAGAGAATGCTTATGTCAAAATATTCAACGGATTATTCATACCGAGCGTTTATATCAAGATTCAATACTCACACAATTACCAAGTGCTTATAACAAACTCGGAGCATTAGTCTATTTTATTCATATCCAACGAACAATATATATAATTGTAAAACGAGGTGACATACCCAATTTACGTATTTTATACTTCATAATATCATCCATAATAGTCTTAACTTGTCCCATTTACTCAAGTTCTAGGTATTTAGACAAATTTTCAAACCATTAGTAACATAAATGATTCAAACCGAAAGAAAAAGGCAGACATGGATTCCGAAGAGTAGTTGTCCTCAGGTCCAAATTCAAGCCTAGTATATTAGGACATGCCAAAAGAAAGAAAGGGTAAGCCTTACATACACGCCTTATGCTCGTCAATCTCGAATTTTAATTTGCAAATGGTCATGTTTACCAATCGTCAATAGTAGACTTTTTGCTCTCAAATCTTCCATCCTTTACTGTTGCCTACAAAATTTGGGCAGCATCTCCTCTTAATAATACACCGTAATATCTCGGCCCAAATCAATGTCAAAGAATTCAACCATTCAAACCATCAACAATACCAACACTATTCTAGCATTAACAACTCCTTACTACATAAGTTAACAATATTCATGCATTCAAGTAAACCAAACACACTATGATCATACGTTCAAATATCATCCCGCGGCCATTCAAATACGATTTAAGAACATCTCTACCTTCCAAATTCACAAACTACCTTGATCCTTTACATTACAACATGATCTTTGATTTTGAAAGAGCATATTAAAATCATTTTAACCTTCAAAACAGCCCACAACAACCACAACCTCGACTTGGGCCATTAAACTTCATTTTTTTTTCGTCATAAAATTCACAACGACGACAATTAAACTACTAAATAACATTACTTCATTCTTGCATACCAAACAGCCCCTAGTTCACGGCCACCACTACAACATCCCAACCTTCAAATTTCATGATTTCCGTCCATTTCAATACATTATAACCACACACAACAAGCTAAATGCAATGAATTCATTACTTATAGCATACAATACACATGCACGGCCAAATGTCCACACCACGGCTCAACTTCTACATCTTATATTTCCATGTTTTTCATTCATTTTCACACACACAATATCCACTAACCATGTAGACACATAAGAACAAAGATTGAACCATACCTTCTAATCAACGATTCACCACTCGTTTTACCTCTACGACATCAGCATCTAGAAAGTTACTTGCTCCAACGACCCCTCCATCACGGGGACCTTCCAAAAAAGGCAAGAAAGGAATTTTCATGGCCAATATCCCTTGGTTCTCTTCCTCTCTCTCTCGGTTTTGTTTTTCTCCAACATGGCCGAATGGCCATTCTTGAATTTTCTCCACTCTCTTGAAATTTCTAAGGCTCCGCATGGTAAAGATGACTTAATTGTCATCTTGTACACATATATATATTTTAAAAGGTCATGTGCATGCAATGCCTATCTTGTTTTTGTTTTCTTTCTTCTTTTTTCTAGAAATTTCTTCAACTCATGGCAAAGATGACTTATTTGCCATCTTCACATGGCCAACATGGCCTTTTATGGAATTTTCATGAACTTGGGTGAAATTCCCATTTTGCCCCTCGACTTTTTTTCAATATTACGATTTTGTCCCTAACCTTAGCATTATTTCCACGGCCCATTTGCGAATTTCTCTTCTTGCTCTTAACCATTCACAATATTTCCATACTTATAATAATCATAAATAATATTCACGAGCTCGTACATTAAAATAATTCTTGAAAATGACCCTGTCCTTATCTTGTCATGACTTTCTCGGATTATCCGAATGCATGAAATGCGGGATATAACAAAAATTTAAAGACCACCCCAAACGAAGGGCAATTCTGCGAATTGCCCCTATTTTCTTGATTACTATGTTATTGTCTTTCTTGAATTATTTAGATTTTTTTTTTATGGAAAATTATTGTTCTTGGTGTAATTTTACGAAATGAGTAACTTTTATATAATGTTACAAAGGGTCGAGATCCAACACCGGGAGGTACATTTGCATGTCCATACACATGATCATGATGGAGAATCTTTTGTTGATGATTTTGAGTCCCATGTAAGTGTCGTTTATTAAAAATGACAAAATGGTAAAAGGTGTGGTAAACTAATTTCCTACCGTAATTAATGGACCTAGGTGGTTTTGCCGACTCTCGTAAAGGTGTGGTTAATGATAACTAAAGGCCTTGTTTAGCATAAAAAGTGTATGATGGTTGTGATATGTTTGTAAAGCAATGTAGGATCCTATATTAAGATGTGAAGCATACATTATGAATCGTTAGATAGTCTCGTGTTTCGCAATCAAATATACGACTAAGTTGCTTAGTGGTTATTATTATATATCAAACGAAACCAATCATTTGTACAAGTAACAACGTCAAAATAAAAGCACAACAATAAACAAATTCTATGCTATGAATCATTGCCAAAGCACTATCACTATATGAACTTGGTTTGCTTCCATGCATTTGTTTTGCGTTAACCACAAACCAGTTGTCATCAAACCCATTTCAATATGTAAGTGCTTCTTGTTCCTCTCGGTAGTTGTAATGCTATGTAGTTTTGTATTACTATATGTGTCAAACTTAGCCGGATATTGCAAGTTTTCAATAGGAATGAGCATAGCTAATCGCCCATTAAAAACCATACAATAGCGGTACTTGGTTGGGAATATGGCTAAGGTTGGGAATAGGAAACTTATCCATGTTGATAAGCCTTCTTCCAAACTTGTAGTTCGAAAAAATGACCTGAACTCAACTTCACTTTGATACTTCTCGGTCAATTTTCGAAAGTCTCTTCCTTTTCTCGAAAATTCCTTATTTGCCAATTGAATTTTCATTTCTTCTCTCTTTCTTGAGCTCATTGATGGCTACCACTTCTTAGCATGCTCCTTTTCGTTTTGCAAGCTTTGACTTCTTTTTCTTACGAAGCATGTGAACCATGAAGCATGATCCTTTGCTTAACTTGTGAAAGAAATCTGGATATAAATGAATAGAAATCAAGCTTAGGATGTTGTTAAGATCGATGAACTCGATGAGCATAAAGACCGTGTTTAGCATAATTGTGCGATTAATTGATGTTCGTCGTTCCCCGTCGACTCGCAGCGTAACAAAGTCCGCATTTATGCAACCTTGTGCCTCGTTAGTCCGTATTACTTGTACACCAATGAAAAATGGATAAATATCTCGCTCTTTTATCTTTGGAATTCATTTCTCTTTTTATTTGGTAAAATTGAATGGTTAGTATTCTTGATGTTTTAATTTAACTAATTATTACGGGAAAGATATCAAGAAATATTACGGGAAAAATCACGATCTCGACCGATATTGATCAATGCGAAGCATATTACGAAGTCAAATGGGGAACAAGGAAGAGAAGAATATATGGTCTTGGATCTCAAGCACAAAGTTATTATGGGCCAAATCTTTGCGTCAATTTTGCCTTTAATGCTTGATCGGCGCGCACCTTCAACTTCTCAATCAGCACCTCGCGTAAAATATGGAGGAGTTAGTGATGCGATTGATTCCTACAACGGCCCGATCGCTTGCTTCCTTTATTTATTGAGAAGGCACGCGGAGTGATTTCTTCACCATCACATCATCCAAATACTCCTCGTCGACAAACCATCGGTTGTGACACCCATAGTTGCCTCCTCCTCACTACCGCCAACGTTGACGATGTTGATCCTTTAGTTTCTGATGGTGATCGTAGTCCTTCACCCATGCATTAGTTTTTTATGTTATCCGCTTTTTGTTGGAAAGAACAAACTTATGCACTAACAATACTTGATGGATGTGTGGGTTCTTTTGGTAGTTGATAGCTTGGTGTTGTCGGTGTTTTGGACTTAACGATTGAGATTTCGCTATCTATTTTGAACTTTTTTATAAATATTATTTTATGTGACTGTCAGTTATTTTTAAGGGTATTTATTAATTTATATTTAGTATGTTTCAACAGGTGTATTTTAAAAAAATAATTAAAAAAATCGGAAGAAAAATATTTGTGACGGATTTGCGACGGATTTTGGTCGTTGCTAGAGGGACAAATATTCTATTGTCGCTAAATGCGAGCACAAATAATTCAATATTTTGCGACGGAATAGCGACAATGGTTTTCGTCGCTAATTTACTAAAACGACGAAATGAAATATGAAATTAGTCACGGAATTTATAACAATAGCAACAAAAATAATCCGTTGCTATAATGTGCAACGGATCTCATACGTCGCTACTCGTCGCTAAGTTTGCAACGGATTTCAATTTTCCGTCGCTAATAGGTTAGCAACGCGCAAAATCGTAACGTACGCCATTCCGTCGCTAATCCGTCGCAACACATGTTTAGCAACAGATATATGCTGATTAGCGACGGAGTACGTCCGTCACTAAACGCTGTTTTTTTAGTAGTGTTATACTGAGTATGTAAGGCATGAACGAAATGAACATAATAGAGAAATCATAAGGCATAAGATGAAGACATAACCTGCGTACTCTTTGAATGGACACATTTTATACATATATCATACGTAGCATATCATGTGAGTTACCATAGCGTATACATCATTTAATCATACATACATCGTCATATTGTTCATGTATCATCACCATCGTTAACCCGCGACCGGGTAACCCTCATATGCAGCCCACTAGTGGTGTCATGCCTGGCCCTCTAGGCTCGGTGTAAACATAGCAGCCCGCGTTAGCAGTGACATGCCCGGCCATTTTGGCACGGTGGAATCGCATCGTCATATACCCATCGTACATATCATTCTTTATCATTATTATTCATTTCATAGACATATCATGGCTTTATTATAACTTAGCATCATCATACATATATCATCAAAACATACATAAGAACTTGAAAACAACTATAGCTATGTTGGGGTGACATAAGGTCGTGAACCCCCGATTACGTTATGGAGTGATCATAATTGTTATATCTCACATTGGAGGGACTAACGTTTTAAGGTGAGTGCTCATTAGGAAAATATCACTATATCATAGTTAACACCATTAGCTTTGTGGACACATCATATCACGATCTTTATAATCTTTGGATTTAAGCTTATCATCATCATTATCGTACTCATAGTGTATCTCTTATCTCATATTGCTATTCATGAACAAGGACTCTTAGTTTCCGGAATATAGGAAATTCTTGAAGAAGTAGGAAAATCATGCTATAAGATTCATGCCTTGGAAAGAAAGGACTAGCCTTACATACCTTTTTCTTTTAACTATTCTATTGCTTGCTCGTTCTCCTTTAATGCTCACGTCTTTACCTTCAAGAGAGTTCGTATCGACATTAGCTAAATAATTATAAGGACGTGTTTACTAAAGCTAGAGAAAATTGGGCAACATTTTCTTTGTTTATATGACTTCCTCCATATTCCATATCAACTCCTAAACATTCATAACAACAATCACAATATCATAAACATTAACCGTCATTTGTTTACATTATTCACATTTCACGATTTCTCTTCAATTCTCCAAAATCATGATCATAATTTACTATCATGTTATTCACATATAATACTCATTGTATGTTCTACATACCATTCATCATATACTTACAATCACAACATATCTATATTCATGATCATTCCAAACTACTGCTTAACAATGATACTATTCACACATTTATGACCCATTTTCTATACTCTCCTACAATCCAAGTGTTTCAACTTACCAATACTTCAAACATCATGAATATATCATGAAACTTACCTTAGATAGCGTAGAAACAATTCTTGAGTGGAAATACTCTTCTAGCACCAAAACCCTATTTCACCTCTCTTTGGGATTTCTTGGCTTGGATGACTTTAATGTGTTCCACACTCTTGATTCATGTTGGTTTGATGAATTTGATCATAAATTTCCTTGGGATTCTTGTGGATGAAGAGTGGAGAGAATATTCTAGAGGTTTCTTGACTTGTGGAGTGAAAATGAAATGAGGAGGGTCCCTTATATTAATTAACAATCATGTCGACGAACATACGGACCAACATACGGTCCGCACATTTTTCACTGGCCGTATGTTTGGTCCAGTGAAGGGTTCCTTTTTGGGCTGAACCTACGGCTGGACATATGGTCCATGTATTTTATACGGCCAGTATGTCTGGCCGTATAATGCCCAGCTTTCCGAGACTTGTTCTCGTCTACTCGTTTGATCTCCAATCCTTATGAAACCTTCTTAACACTTGTTTAACACCTCAATACCAATCTAAGGGATGTTATAACTCTTTCTCAAAGTATCATTAGGACATCATTAACTCAATACTCGAAATTCTTATCCGACACACAACATATGACTAGCTTTCCTTAACAACTTTCTTCTCTTACCTCGAATGTCTTTGGAAATCTTAGTTAGGACCATTATGGGCTATTCCTTACTTATCAAAACATCATATACGTCATGCCCTTCGTTAGCCTATTCATGGTACACTAACGGGAAATTTTCAAGGTGTAACACCCCAGCACGCTTAACCTCAAAACTCTGATGAAATCCGGTGCGTTAATGCTGGTATAATCGTATCCACCTCACCGCATGACCTTCACCACATAATCTAAAGCAAGTTGAAGTCTTGACAGATTCCAAAATATTTTCATAACGCATCTCCCTCCAAATTAGAAAGGATCTCTTACTTTTCCGACTGCACAACTACTATTTTGGCCTTTTTAATTCTCAATATTCACCTTTCATCTGTATATATGACCACTTTCCGTCCTAGATTTCAGGATTCCCAATGGTAGCGAACACACCTTGGTCACCGTTACTTATAAATACTCAATTATCGACCTCTTTGGGTTTCCGCTCGCCACCATTAAATAATAATCTACAGCAAATGCACATACATAGAAAATTCCAATAAGGACTCATATACCTGTAGCCGATCGGTCTCTATTCTGATCTGGTGGGCTATAAGGTGAAGTGTACTCCTCGTCATCATCTACCCACCATCCTCTCGTCTGGCCTTCATCATCTCTCTCATCTGAGTCCGAGGGATATAAATAACCGGGCAACTCACGGCGGCAAGACGGCGGCCGGGATAGAGGCCTAGGTAATCCGTAACACTCGCGGGAGGTTGGTGCGATGTAGTGCTCTACTATAGGAGCGGTTGGTACGACCTCGGGATCTCCTCCTCCGGTGTCCCGGATGAATACTCGGACGGATCGTGCCATAGCTTGTCCTGCGGAGGGGGGGTCCTCCTCCCTGGGAGTGAAGAACTCTGGAAGAATCATTGTTGGGTCCTCCGAGGGGTCAGTCTTCATGGAATAACTAAGGCTCGTTCTGCTCGGTCCTGGAGCCTGGGGTCCTAGATCAACTCTGGGGACCTTTTTAGAACTCCCACAAGCTACCTTATAATCATCTTGAAATCCTTAGTCAAAATTATATATATCCTATAATCTAGTCCTTGCTAGGGGCCTCAAATTCACTGATTAACTCACTTTCCGGTTCTGCTCCTTACTTTCCGGTCTATGAAGCCTTGATTTACATACACACAATACAAATCATCAATATCCTTTTCTTTGGTCACATACCGCACTCCTTTTCCATAAGTATCTGCAATTCTCATCTTCTCGTATCTACTACACCTTCTAACATTAGTGCTTTATTCCTTTATTCAACTTCTTTCTGGTTTCTTTTCTCCTAAAGACCAATATACTATAAGTCCAGGGAGCTTCAATCTAATACTGCTAATAAATGTAGAGGATGAAATATCACCTCATCTTTCTACAATTTCTTAAAATTCTTATGTCCCACCTTATGGCTTAGTTCTACTACAACACGCATCCGTCGAGAAATCTCTCGGAGAGTACATAAACTTATAAGACTTAAAATTTAAAATCCTCACTTTAGAATCCATGTCCGAAATAAGGATGTCCTGACTATAATTATTCATAAGAATAATCCATTATCAACTTTTTGAGGCCCCGGAGTAACGAATGATCGATAATATCCTGAGATTAGGTCATACACATATAAGCCACAACTGATTCTAATGGAAAAAGCCATATACCTATAAATGAGATACTGGAGAACTTAGGTCGGATATATCTAGAAATAAAGCCCTTTTGTCCTTATTAAAAGCACTGCTCCTTAACTTACTCTCTTCTTCCTCTATCTCGTACTCCCCCACGATATGTGGGTAACTACTGGTTAACTAAATCCCAAGATAGAGAATTAGGTACCTTTATGATACTAACATCAGAAGCTGGCCTAATATAATCTTTGAAACATAGGAAAAATGTGGATGTGCCCCGCTCCGTACTTTCTCAATTGCGTCTTCGTCCACAGGAGTCTCGCGAACCCTTAAACGGGTCTTTGTTATATGATTTCTCAGTCTAGTCTCCTCTGATGGGTCTGTCTCGATGGAATAGCTGATGCTCTTTCTTATACCTCTTGACATCCTCGATCCTAAGTCGACGGGTGATACGGGTCTCATGTCCCCCTTCGGAGCCTCACTTCCGCTCCCATTAACTGAAATTTTCCTCTTCTCCAATACAATCCTACAATTTAACAAAAATCGTACCAAGAACGAGCTTTCCTATCATTGCCTCTACTGCACGATCTATGATCAGAAAGAAAGATAACATCCTAAATGTCCTGTAGCTTCCTGTTTATAGATGTGGTGCACAACACACCGATAAATAAGACTCTACTAGACACGGTCTGTAGATACTCTGAGGATGCGCTCGATACCACTTTTGTCACGACCCCAAACCGATGGGCCATGACTAGTGCTCCGAGCTGGCACCCTGTACGGCACTCAGATATAATTAGACTGAAACTAAAAATAATGTGGCACTCTGTAAAATCATGCTATGAACTCATCATGTCATACATGAAAGAGAACCTGTCTCCTGAGAAGCCACAACTAACAAAAACATAACAAATATGCAAGCCGACAAGGCTACCACTATACACGGGGACATCCAAGACGAACTACATCGATATGGCTGACCAAACCGTATATACACAACTCACATATGTCTACAGACCTCTAAGAGTATAACAAAGCCTATGTCAAAGGACCTATACCAAAATGACTCAAGCTCCGGAACAATAGAGAGCCTCTCAGTGAGCGAGAAGTCTAGCCCAGGAGGATCACGAGGCGAGTGTACGCTTGCCCGGGCATGAAATGCGGCCCTCGAAGAAAGGGGATCGGTATGAAAAATGTCACGAGTATGTAAGGCGAGAAGAGTAACATACACATAGGAGTTATGAAGAAAATGCGAGAATCATAAACTAAGCGAAACGACGGAATACATGCGCTATGTACGACTATCGAACATGTACGTATGAATGCATTCGTATGTCTTACTATCTGAACATATTTGTATATCTCTGCTTACTAAAAATGCCACTGAGGGCGTATGATATGCAATGCATAGGTCATAGTGCCGAGGAACGTTCGCCTCGATCCCTATCCCATATAGGCCCCGTCGGCCATTATAATCATCATATAGGCCCTTCGGGCATCATAATCATCATCCGGTGGCACCGGTCGATCGGGGTGTGTGTGCGTCTCTATAGCGCCTCGCCCTTTTCCCATACCCCATACATATATATATAATATACATAATATACACGTATATAACGCCTACGGGTCACGGGTCAATATGTATGTATGCAAATGAATGTAAGGCATAAACATAAACTACCTTATCAAGATACAATATATAGGACCCGTGAACAGAAGGAATAATCATAATAGAGGGGTATAAGATCATCAATAACTGAGATACTCCTAATCCTTCTAAGTGTAGAGTAATATGGAGACTCGATTACTCGTTGTTCGCTCGTATCATAGGATCATGCCAAAAAGAAAGAAAGGGAAAGCCTAAACATACCTTTTTGGTCACCTTAACTTTAACTATTCAACGCTTGGCCTCCCAGGGTCGTAAATCTATATTCAAGAAAATTTATACTATTGTTGACTCATCTTCATAGGCCTGTCTTAAGCCCTCAAACTAACTCTTTCTAGAATCTGCTGAAATTTCGGCAGCATCTCCCCTGTTTATATACCTAGCCCGAAATTATAATTCAGCAACCAACAACAACAACAACAAAAAAAACAATGAAAATAACATCATTTCCAACACCAATATGTACCATAAAACACCCCACACGATGTTTTCCAATTTCCACAACCAACCAACTCGCTATACAATTATTTAACGACTTTATCTCCGTAAATAAACCAAAAGTAACATTAATAAGGAGATATTCATACCTTATTTTTGTTAATATAGCTATATCTTCACTTTTTACACCTTAAACTTGAACCACACACATCGCTATACGATTCTATGCTCGCAACTATATGTTGCCTTGACTGAAATTCGGGAATTATAGCTGATTTAGGCTTGAAATTTGGGTTGGGAGTTGGGGAGCTTTCTAGAAAATTTTGGAACAATTTGGAAGAATTTGTGCTGAAAAATAGGGGGCAAGACCCTTTTATATTGGGTCAAATTCGGGTTGGTACTATAGCATTACTGTAGCACGCGTTTCTGCTCTATCAGCTGAACTTGTAACGTCCATAATTCTCTACTCCGATGTCCCATCAATGAGCAGTTTATTGCGTTGGAAACTAGATTCGACGAACTTCATTTTAGACTTTTATTTCATTTCAAAAAACTTTATATGCCAAGAGATATTCGTCCCCCGAGTTGGACCTAAATTTTCACACACAACTTCACCTATCCTTTCTCATAAGTCATACTACTCCATTACTTCCACTCATTTCCTTATAAAACCTTCCGGTATACCTTATATACATCCTTCACTCATTAAATATACTTAATAATACTTGCTCCTTTGTTATATCCCGCATTTTTGTACATTAGGATATTCCGAGCTAACCGTGAAAAGTTAAGGACAAGGCTAGTCCCGGATCCGAGGTTGAGATTTTTGACCATCGAATTTATTTTAAAACATAAGTTGCTTGTTATTTTGTTGGAATGGAATATTAAGAAAAATTTGGGGTTGAAAGTGAAATTATGGAAACTAGTGTTTCATGAAATATGGAGCCAAAAGTGAAGATTTGGAGAATTAATTTTCATGAAATTAAAAGCCATGTGACCATGCACATGACTTGTGGGCCACATGGAAAATATAACATAAGTTATAAAGATGACTAACTAGTCATCTTTATTAATTTCCATTCAAGAAAGTTCAAGAAAAATAGAGAACAAGAGAGGAGAAGAGAAACGGCCAAGCATGGCCGAATTTTGGCCATGAAATTTTGGTGAAGAAAAATTATTTTCTTCTAGGTTTTCTACTCTTTGGAAGGTGCTAAACAACATGGAGCAATTGTTAGAGCAAGCAAATCCTTGGTTCATGCAAGTTCTCAACCTTGGCCAAGTGAAGAACTAAGTGAAGAAAGGTGAGTTTTATCTTGTTTTTAGGTGTTATAGATGGTTTATAGGTGTTGTAGTATGCTAAAATGGATGAAATTCATGAAAAAGTTGCATGTGAAGTTGAGGCCGAAAATGTGGTGTTTGGCCGTGCAAGCATGTGTTGTGCCAAAGGCAATGTATTAATTCTAATTAGCATGTTTTGATTGTTGTGGTGTGAAGAAAAGAATGAAAATCATCAATGTGTGTGTGTGGGGTTGGCCGAATGTAGGTCAAGTTTCATAGCAAAGAATGAATTAACTTTCCTTAGCATTTTGGTTGTTGTCGTTGTGAGTTCTATGTCGAAAAATGCAAGTTTAATGATTTAAATGGAAGTTGGAATCGTTTGTAGGTTGTTGGAGAAGATAATGTAATTTTAATATAGTTTTTGTATAATTGTGGTTAATGTTGTAATGTGTGGAATGTTGATGTAATTTATGAATTTGGAAGGAAGAAATGTATTGTTGTAGTTTTGATTGAATTTGGAAGACTTTGGGCTATGTAGTATATTGGTTGGGCCGTTTGAACACTTTGTGGATTGGTTGAAATGTTCTTGAATCTAGTTGGAATGATTTCGGATTAGTACTTGAATATGTGTGCCTTGAGTTAGCTTGAAAGTATATGCTTAATTTGAACGTAATTGGAATGTCGTCGAAATATGTAGAAAAGAGTTATGGACGTTAGAATGCCTTTTGAATTAATTGTTGATGTCGTTAGAATGGTTGTTGGTTTGGTTGTTGTTGAATTTAGCCGAGTTGAATTCTCGGGGTGTTGTATTTGCAGGGGAAATCTTTGCGAAATTTCTGTAGAATTTAATGTTCGTTTGAAATTGGATGCCTAAAGGCTTATGGTTAATGTTTGGTATATTTGGCGTTATGTAGATTTTGGAGCGCCCGAGACTGAAGGCTTGACTTAGCTTGAGAGCAGACGAGGTATGTAAGGCGTTACTTTCTATTCTTTGGCATGTCTTAGCACTACTAGGCCATGACCCGAGCCTCGGGGTAATTCCACTCTTAGAATCCGAGCTTAGTTACGTACTTTATCCGTTCCTAAAGATCTACTCTGTAATGTAACCAAACTAAGGTTCTTATGTTTTCAAAAGATTGAATTTCAAAAGTCTTATAAAGAATGTTGCTACAAAAAGGTCCCGAACTTCAAACGCCCGTAACTTTTGCATACGAGCTCGGAACGCCCCAAAACATAATAGTTAACTTCATAAGACATAACTTTCCCCCAACTCTCGTAGTCGGGCTCGGATGGGGTCGGAACCCGTCCGTGGGTCCCGCGGCTTTTCTATGCTATCCTTAATGACTTTCGGGAAAAATTTAATACTATTTTTGCTTGGACTTCCGCATATGGATTTCTTACTTACTTGATGATTTATGATTATGATTTTATGCATATTATTGTCACTCACGACTCCTCTCGTGCATATGGTTAGTACTTCTTTCACCGGATCCCGGGCCGGTTATGTTTCGTGCGCACTATGATATATTCCGGAGTATGATGTGTTCCGGTACGCCGAGTCCCCTTTGGCCGGGTACCGTGTATATTTGGCGTTATGGGGGGTACGGTATTATGATGTGATATGATATGTCGGGTGTCGGAGATATGAAATCTTCTGGAGTATGATGTGGCGTGGCGCCAACGACAGGCGGGTGACCACCATTCTAAGAGCCTATGCATGATTTGTGTTCTTATGAGTAAGCATTTGATATTTTGAATATTGCATTTATTTTCTGTACCCCTGGTTTGACTATGATCTTGTTTACCATATTTCATGCTTTACATACTCAGTACATATTCCGTACTGACCCCCTTTCTTCGGGGGCTGCGTTTCATGCCGCGCAGGTACAGATACCTATTTGGAGGATCCACCAGCTTAGGATTTCTGCTCAGCTGATTTGGAGCGCTCCCTTGTTCTGGAGCCTATACTTTGATTCAGATTCTCTCATTGTGCATATGTATATGTTTATTCACGGGTACGGCGGGGCCCTATCCCGTCATATGATTCTATTATGACTCTTAGAGGTCTCTAGACATATATGTGTGGGTTATGGGTATTCACTGTTCAGTCGTGTCTGTGTAATTTGTGATTTGGACGTCCCCCTATACTATGATAGCCTTATCGGCTTATTTGTGATATTATCTGTTGGATTATGATAACGAGATGTATATCTAAACATTTGTGACAGCTTTGGGGCGACGTTCCACTTTTCTGTGAATATTTGTAATTTGTACACGGTATAAGCTACTTGTATGCTATTTCGGGTTAATGGGTGTGTACGGGTGCCCAGATCGGGCACTAGTCGCGGCCTACGGGGTTGGGTCGTGACCTCCTTACATTCCAAAGTGGTTTTACTTAACCATAACTCAACGTACTTATGTTTCAAATTTGATAGGTGCTTCTTCGAAGATACGGGGTGTAACAGAGGCTTTATATGGGCGGAGATATAGGTCACCTATAGGATGGTTTGATGTTGGAGAAAATCAGTTAACAGGCCCAGATTTGTCTGACAAGCAGTTGACAAAGTGAAAATGATTCAAGAAAGATTATTAGCGGCGCAGAGTCGACAGAAATCCTATGCAAATAATCGGCGGCGCAAGTTAAAGTTTGAGGTAGGTGACTGGGTTTTCTTGAAATTTTCACCTATGAAGGTAGTGATAAGATTTGGCAAAAAAGGTAAGTTAAGTCCTCGATACACTGGGCCATAAAGAATTATTCGTACGGTGGGTAAGGTGGCACCTGAGCTAGAACTACCTTTTGAGTTAGAGTCAGTGCATCCGGTATTCCATGTGTCCATGCTCCGCAAGTGTATAGGAGATCCTTCGAGAGTTGTACTGGTAGATGATATCCAAGTGACTGAGCAGTTATCTTATGAGGAGACTCCAGTGGCTATATTGGATAGACAAGTTCGTCGGCTGCGAATTAAAGATGTGGCTTCCGTTAAAGTTCTGTGGAGAAATAATAATGTTGAAGAAATGAGTTGGGAAGCTGAAGTAGACATGAAGGCTATGTATCCGTATTTGTTTCCATCATCTCAGGAGGCTCAGTCCAAGGCATCATCTCCCCCAGGTATTGATTTCATTTACAGTTATGGTGATTGGTCGTGTGAGGCCATGGTGTTGTATATTTTGGCATGTGGCCCTGTGTGGCATTATTTTGGCTTGCTGTGTACAGGATGGATTGGCATATTTACAGGGGAGACTCTGCCGACTTTTGTAGCCCATGACTTGTATAAACATTCGAGGACAAATGTTTCTAAGGGGGGGGAGAATGTTATACCTCCCGTTTTCGTCGCCAAGAATTCCTTAGCTTATGGGTGGTCGATACCCTTAGCGTGGGAATCTGTACTTGAGTTTTGAAAATTTAGTGCCTTACCACGGGTGTACCAAAGTGTAAATATACGTTCTTTACGATTTGATAGGATTTGAAGCTAAACGAATCGATCGACGCAGGCCGGAGCTACTCATGAGAGTCTGTAGAAATCAGTCACCATTGATGGGCCGTCGATGAGCCATCGTGGTGAACCGTCCCTGCTCTGCTGCCTCTGAAGTTTCAGGTGGTAGATCGACAGAGCACCCCGACGAGTTGTCGACACGCACCACTGGAACTTTCTAGTTCCCGCTATATATATTTGACTCCCACATTTTATTCTCATTATTTACCACTTCCAAAATCAAAGAAACGCCTAGAATATTCCTCTCAATATTTTTTTATCATCATAGTGAAGATTCAGTAAGATCCGAGCCCCGTAAACCCGAGCTTGTGAAGGGAAAGTTGCTCTTAGGGTTCTATTGGAGTTGTTAAGCTTTGGAATTGGAGTTGAACTTTGATCCTTGGAACCCTAGACTTCTCAAGGTATGTATATGATTCCCACCTTTTGTATTTAAGCTAATTACCAAGAGACTCAGTAGTTTTAAGTAAAGAGGATTATAGTTATGGAAGTTGTAAGTTGAATAAGGGTAGAGTTGGACTTGAGGGTTGTTTTGAGGGATGATTTGGAGTAGAATTGATTGTATTTTGATATTTAAGTATTGATATGGTTATTTTTGGTACTGTTGTTGATAGTTAAGTTAAATTGGAGATGAAGGGATTATTGAATTATGAAGGAGATGTTGCTCGAACTTCGTTAAGTCCCTTTTTCACTTAAATGGGATAGTAAGTATTATGAAGGGACTAATTGTGGTCTATGTTGTCTTGATTGTAGACTTATGAGTTCAAGAAGTAGACGTTGGACGATTAGATTCGCTTCAAGGTATGTCAAGGCTGTCCCTTTTGTTCTTTTGGCATGATCTTTACTATCCGAACGAATAAGTGAGCAAGCGAATTCTAAAGACTCTACTCTTAGATAGTACAGGATTCATTGTATCCTTGATTCCTTATGTTCATGTCTTTGACTTTTAGAGATCTTTTGTTATCTAGGGTAATCCGGAGTACATCTTTCATGAGTCTTTCATGCTATATATATATATATATATATATAGAGACACACACACACATATATATATGTACAGCTATGTTCTTACACCGTGCCTACACGGCCGGGCAGTACCACTACGGTGGGCGGCATATGGATGATGATGTATGATTACATCGTGCCTATATGACAGGGCAGCACCACTAATGGGCGGCGTGAGATGATTATCATCTCGTAGGCGGGATGCCCGGACGTGGGATTATATGAGATATGGATCGGGCTGTACGTTTCACAATGTTATCAGTTATATTATGATCTATGCATATCATACACCGCAGAGGTGTCTTCAGCCATACAGATGCATTCAGACAGTTAGTTTGTTTATGAGTTTCAAATTTCTTCATGATTCTTATATATATGTGTGTTACTCTTATGTCTTGCATACTCAGTACATTGTCCGTACCGACTCCCCTATTGCTCGGGGGGCTGCGTTCATGCCCGCAGGTACAGATAGGCAGACAAGCGGTCCAACTCAGTAGGACTCCCATCCAGCGGTGGTTAGTGCAATCCACTTGATCCGGAGCTGCGGTTTATTTTAGTATGCCATTCTTTTGAGATGTATATGCATATGGGTATGACGGGGCCCTGTCCCATCCTTTCTACAACTTTCATTCCATTAGAGGTCTGTAGATAGTTATGTGTAGATTACTTGTGACGTAGCCTTGTCAGCTCCCATTCTTTTGTGTACAGTCCATGTGGCAGCCTAGTTGGCTTGCATTGTTATCTTCAGTATATATATATATGCATGATGCACAGTTCCTGATATTATTCTTCCATGAGTCAGTTAATCCAAATTGAGTAGCTCGTGGGCCCTTATTGTGTAGTGTGGTCCAAATATGAGTATAGGAGTGTTTGATCACTAGAGATCAGGCTCTCCTCGCGGCTCATCGGATTGGGTCGTGACATAAGCATCATAGGCCGACAATGATTAGTAACACATATCAGCAAAAGAATTCATGAATAAATATGATTGTAACTAAATCAAGTCATAATCTATGTACGCACTCATTATGATATCAGATTCCTTAAATCCTTATCCTTTCCCTAATAACACTACTAGAAAATAGGCCTATAGCAACGGTTTTTTAGCAACATTTAATAAACCGTCGCAATAGAGTGTATTTTGCATCGGTTTTAACCGTTGCAAGTACACTTTGACCTAACAAAGACATTTTTAAAATTAAACCGTCGCGTTAGTCATATAACCGATGCTATAGACGTACATTTAGTAACGGGTATTGGAACCGTTGCAATAGAGAATTCTATTGCAACAGTCATATAAGAAAATTTAGCTATTGGGACAGTTTTCTTTCCCCCAATATTTCCCCCCAATATTTTTCCCTCCACTTATTCTATTGGACCCGCCAACTAAATAAAAAATATTGACCAAAAAGTTGACTGTATCTGAATAAAAACATATCAGTGGAAACGTTTCATCTAATATTTCTTCTCAAGAAGCTTTTAACAATGGGTTTTCTTTAGCAATGTGACTAATTTATTCGATTTGAAGCTTGTCAAGCAAAATTCATCGTGGTCTTGACTAATTAGTGTTCTAGCCTTTTGCATCAACGGGTTTGCATCATCGTTGTCTTCATCGTTGTCTCTCTTAACATGTATTATTGTTGTAGTATTTTTTAAAAATCAGAAATTCTATGAGTTTGTTTGTGGATTTTTAGTTTCTTGGTGTGTTAAGAATGTTAACTTTATGTAGCGTAGCTATGGAATTGTTGATTTTCGCACGTGCCAACTTGAATCTATATGCTCTGCGTTTTTTTTGTTTTTTTTTTTTTTTTTTTTTGGAAACAAAATATCTCATTTGGTTGTGAATTAATTTCTGGGTGTGAAAAAAAAAATGGGATATCTAAGTAGTGTAGCTGTAGAATTTACCTTTTTCTTTCATTTTCTTGGACCATTTTTGAAATTTGTGAACTGGGTTTTTGTGGAAACAAAAAATCTTCTGCATTTGTTTGTGGATTTTAGTTTATGGGTGTGATAAAATGTGATCTTTACTTCCATTTTCTTGGGATCATCCTTCAAAGTTCAGACACGGATTTTTAAGGAAAGAAAGGTTCTTTTGCATTTGCATGTTTTTGTTTGTGGATTTTAGTTTGTGGATTTGAAAAAAATGGGAACTTTATGTAGTCTAGCCATGGAATTGTTGTTTTTCTTCCATTTTGTTGAATCATTCATGAAAGTCTAGGTTTTTGTAGAAAAAAATATCTTATTGAAGAAACATTTGTTTGTGGATTTTAGTTGACGGATATGATAAATATCGATAGGGAAATCTATTCGGATGGTGAAGTACGAGTAACTTGAGCAATATTAGGAGACATGTCGAAGTAAATGTGGGGTATTTCAAAGTGGATTTAAATTGTTTTGTTCAAATTGTTGGAGTTTGTACATTGCAACAAGGATCTTTTTATGCTTGTTATATATATACCCTTAATCAATTTGATGTTTGAAACACTTTATAATGTCACTTATATTGGAAAAGATGTTTTTCTATCTAGGTATTCTCTTTACATTAATGTGCTTACCTTCATGTTTGTCTCTAAATTAGTGCACACACCGTATGATACATTATGTTATCTTTCTTTCGTATATTCCGTTTGAGATTTTTATTGATGACAAACTTATTAAGTCTTTTTTTCTTATATTCATATGCGGTATCCATATTTCTCGCAATATCTCGAGGAATCTTTAACTTCACGGAGACCAACAAAAATTCAGTTCTAGTCTTTCACTCTATCTCTTAGGTATTTTCCTTCAAATCTAAGAACAAGAAGCAAAACTTTGTTATCATGTTATTGATAAACGATATCTCTTTTCTTCCTGCGTAAATAGATGCTCGACATGATAATGGCCTCTTAATGTTATTATTTGCTTCAATTTAAAATTTGACACTCCATAGAACTTGTTTTGTGTAGATTGAGGCCGTAACTAGCCAATGCATGGCCTTGAGGATTAAAAGTTGCAAAATGAACTGTTTTGACCATAGGATACTCAATCGTGGCCATAAGACACTTTGGAACTTGTAGCTCGATTGTTTCACCCTAAGTCTTAAAATCGAGACAAAATAGAGCCTACCGATGCTAAGAATTTCTAAAATGTGCTTTAACTTCTTACCTTTGTCATTTGATTTCAAGGTTGTCAGGGAAGGGCTTATGTTCTTGACCAAAGGATTAGTGTTGTTGGTGATTTTATCCTGTTCCTTCCCTGCGTCCTGTTTGCAACCTGATTATAGTGTCCGTATTAGCAACCTGATTTTTTTTTTTTTTTTTTTTTTTGTTGTGCAACTTCTGGAAATAGAACAAGTTTATGGTGTCCTAGAGACCCATCGTTAGTCCGTCAAACTTGCTATATCTCTGAGGTGATTTTGAAGAACTAAAAATTGACTAAAGTTGATTACAGCAAACCTTGATTGAAACCTGGAATGCTCGTTAAACCTACTGACCTGTTTAAGTAGTGTTTGAAATTGTTTTAAGTTTAGAACTTGTTTGAAAGGGCTTAAAACTCGTGGTTAAGTCTCGTCTTGATTATTCTATATGTCTTCTTAGAACCATGCTTGATCCTACATATGTGTTTGGGCTTCTTAGACAAAGATTGTAGGAGCAGACTTGAGTAGATTCCAATATCTGCAAAATATAAGTTATCCATGTGAGTTCACTCGTAGGGAAACTAAGGCTCTATATTCGGCCTACCGCACTTGACCTTGCCACCTGCGCACTTGACCTTGCCATCGTGTTTTGCTTCTAGAGGACCGGGATACACAATTTGCACCAACATATATGCCGTCAGCAGGTGGTGGATCTTCTTGTTGTTGCACGCCTGCCAATCCGCATCCGAGAAGCCATACGGTCGAATGAGGATTGAGATATAATACATAGCCCATGAGAAATAGTTCCTTGTACATATCTTAGTATCCTCTTGACGGCTCGAAAGTGCACTGAGTTGGGATTCTCGCATGAACCGGCTAGCAAGGTTGACGGCATGAGTTATATCGAATGCAGTCGTTGTCAAATATTAAGGCTTCCTACAATGCTAGAAAACTCACCCCCTCCATCACTTTGAAACACTTTAATGCTTTTAGAAAAACTCGTTTCTCAACCATTTTCTAGAACTTGACAAACACCTCAAACAATTTCGATTTTCTTAAGGTTCCTTTTCAATCTTATTTCTCAAGCCAAAAGGCAATTTACAACTAGGGGTGCTCACGGTTCGGTTTGGATCGGTTTTTATTTAAAAAATAACCAAACCAATTGAGTCGGTTATTCAAATTGTCAAACCAAACCAAACCAAACTATATCGGTTTTTACTATTCGGTTTTTGTCGGTTTTTATCGGTTTTTGTCGGTTTTTTGTCGGTTTTTTAAAATACATCGTAGTCACTATCTAAATTTAAACTCGTGTGAAATAGTATTGCCAAGAACACTCACTCCCGAAACTAAACTCGGAGCATACTTATTCTTAGCAATGGGTAGTATTGCCAAGAACAGAGAGCAAGCACAAAACAAATTGGTAGTATTGCCAAGAACAAGAGTAGAGCAATTAGTTTAGGCAATTCGCAACTGCCCTTCTTTTGGGGTGGTCTTTAAATTTTGCCCCTCATATTTGCGGTCTTTTAAATTTTGCCCTCATATTTGTGGTCTTTAAGTTTTGCCCTTAGCTTGGATACCGAGGTTTTGGGTTCGAACCCCGCTCAAGCATAAAATAAAGAAATAATTTCGCAAGGCAGGGCTGGAGGGAGTGTCCGCCCCCTCCGGCATAACTTCCTTAAGGAAAAACTAAAGTTATGCCGGAGGGGGCATAACTTTTCCTCAAGACATAATTTAGTTATGCCTTATGGAGCAAAACTTTTCCTTAAGAAACTATGCCTTATGGGCAGACTTTTAATTAAGGCATAACCAAAAGTATGCCTTAACTAAAAGTGTGCCTTGAAAAGTTTTTTTAAAAAAAAAAAAAATGTCTCAAGGCAAAGTCTTCCCCTCCGGCATAACTTCCTTAAGGAAAAACTAAAGTTATGAGGGGGGCATAACTTTTCCTCAAGGCATAATTTAGTTTTGCCTTATGGGGCAAAACTTTTCCTTAAGGAATTATGCCTTATGGGGCAGACTTTTAATTAAGGTATAACCAAAAGTATGCCTTAACTAAAAGTGTGCCTTGAAAAGTTTAAAAAAAAAAAAAAAATGTCTCAAGGCAAAGTCTGCCCCCCTCCGGCATAACTTCCTTAAGGAAAAACTAAAGTTATGCCGGAGGGGCATAACTTTTCCTCAAGGCATAATTTAGTTTTGCCTTATGGGGCAAAACTTTTCCTTAAGGAATTATGCCTTATGGGGCAGACTTTTAATTAAGGTATAACCAAAAGTATGCCTTAACTAAAAGTGTGCCTTGAAAAGTTAAAAAAAAAAAAAAAAAAATGTCTCAAGGCAAAGTCTGCCCCCTCCGGCATAACTTCCTTAAGGAAAAACTAAAGTTATGCGGAGGGGCATAACTTTCCTCAAGGCATAATTTAGTTTTTGCCTTATGGGGCAAAATTTTTCCTTAAGGAACTATGCCTTATGGGGCATACTTTTAATTAAGGCATAACCAAAAGTATGCCTTAACTAAAAGTGTGCCTTGAAAAGTTTAAAAAAAAAAAAAAAAAAAAAATGTCTCAAGGCAAAGTCTGCCCCCTCCGGCATAACTTTGGTTTTTCCTTAAGGATTGTATGCCGGATCCGGCATACACTCCCCCCAGCCCTGCCTTGCGAAATTATTTTTTTATTTTATGCCTGAGCGGGGGTTCGAACCCAGAACCTCAGGTATCCAAGCGAAGGGCAAAACTTAAAGAACACAAAGATGAGGGGCAAAATTTAAAGACCACCCCAAAAGAAGGGCAATCCGTGCAAAAAAATGATTAGTTTAATTCAAAAGCATGGCCCAAGAGTATAAAAACATAATATAAATTGTAATGTTTTCATAAAAAAATTAAAATACATACATATATATATACAAATTTAATTTTTAACATAATATATAAAGTCGGTTTGGTTCGGTTTTTTAAGATTTGAAACCAAAACCAAACCAAATATAGTCGGTTTTTAAATTTAAAAACCAAACCAAATCAAACCAAATAAATGTCGGTTTTTTTTTCCGGTTCGGTTTGGTTATCGGTTTGGTTCGGTTTTTCGGTTTTTCGTGTTCAGCCCTATTTACAACCTTTTCCCATTTGACAACTAACACAAACGGTAGGACTTTTATTCTAACAAGTGATATTGATACACTTATTTTTGTCTAAAACTTCTAAAAACTTAGAGTTTGGATGCCCAAGTCGCATGCCAAACATCACTAGGGATATAGCATGGTATCTAGATGTTGGTGTTGTGATCACCTTAGACTGGAAACATTGGCTCATGTTTTTCATTTGATAATTAGATACGACTAGGGGATCTATATTTTGTAACACCACCTGACTTTTGGTGTAATGAGGATATCAATAGCAGAATGTGGCATGGCAAATAGGAAAAACAGAAACTAAAGGGATGTTTATATGAAGATTTAGCTCAATACATATTGGATAATATCAAGCCTCCTAAAAAGAAATAGAGATAGATAAACAAATATGAAGACAGATACCAAGGGAGAATTCGGTACACAACGAAATGATATATTCCAAAGACATATGAGTCAAAGGAGCCTTTAAAGGTATCATTTTCTATGTAGAGCCTGGTAATTTAAATTACCACTAAATTATGTTATTTGGAGAATGGGATATAGCATGGTATCTAGATGTTGGTGTTGTGATCACCTTAGACTGGAAACATTGGCTCATGGTTTCTTCTGATAGAGTACCGTAAATCCAACTTCTCAAAGAACACATCCTTTTGTTCCCAATCATCACTACTATCACCGGCTTTCTCACAACTTTTATCACTAGCTTTGTCAATGCTTTTACCCTTTTGCTAGCGATAGTTTATACACATGCACCACTCGTATAGCACACTTCTAATGCATGAAGGAAACTAGTCTATGATAGAGTTATACATTTAACTAAACTCTATTACTTAAGCTTATCACAACTACTTAACAATAACAATAATAAGATTGTACTTATCCTAAGTAACCTTATCATGATCAGTGATCTTATCATGATCTTCAACATCTTCATCATGTGTTATATCAGATTTTTAATAATATGTATCATGCTTATTATTTTTGTCGTCCAGATTTTCTCACTTGTTCAGTCTTAGATTTACACAGATCTGGATAGTCATGAATCAACAAGGGCCTTCAACAAGAAGCAAAACGTACCAAACCAGAGCATATGCTAAACCCGGTTCATTGTCATACTTGGAAAAAAAAAAAAACGGCAGTTATTAACCACAAACGAAACTGTTCAAGCTATAAGGTCGAGAGAGATCATCTCGCTAGAATTAATTGGAGAACAGCGCCCAGTAGCACCACAAGCTAACCAAAGTGAGCAACTTGTAGAAGAGCAACATGTAGAACAGCCCGTCGAGGAGCAACGCCCGTCGAGGAGCACAGCCCCGTCGAGGACGAAATGCAAATGGATTCTACAATTCCTCCCACAAATGAACAATCTAGACGGGTAACACATAGCTTACGAACTTATTAAATTCATCCATGACTTCTAATTTCTTACATTTTCTTTTAACTTTAGGCCCTTCGACTCGAAAAGAAAAAGAGGCGGTAACGCAAATGCATAGTGTGCATAGCCGACATGAGCGTAAATTGATCCTACTTGAATAGGCTCAATCAACCTATTGGTCCTCATCAAGATGTTGTAATAGAGTTTGGTAGCTTCCTCGGTACATTAGCGAGGATCGCGACCCTTTGCCCATTTGATATACTTGATTGGAGGAAAATGGACACAAAAGATGATTTATGGATATATACCAAGGTTTGAAGTTTCCAATATTTAAGTATCGTTAAAAGTATTGTTTATCTGCCGACAAAAATGACACAAAATTGTAGGAGAAATATGATATTCCGAAAATTTGGCAAAAAGTGGACTTTGAATGCAATTCATGTTTGCTTGGAGAAGGCATAAAAGTGACTTGAAGAAACTTTGTTACAAACCAAAAGTTACCGATGAAATCATAATGGCAAAAAGGCCGAGTCATATTCGGAATGTCAATTTAAAGAGCTCCTCGAATATTGGAAGTCTCGAGAAATTCCGGGTAAAATATATTTCCGAATACATTTGTCTTCTCGGTGCAAGTGTCCTTCGTCTCTCCGTCTTCTCTTTCGTTCTTTGCGATATGGTGTCGTTGTAGGTTTTTTTTTTACCTTTCTCTTTTCCGCTTCAAAGATCGCCATCGCTATCGCATTCTTTTTTCTTGTAATTTCTCTTCTTATCTTCTTGTCTCTGTTGCAGAAAATGTCTAAAACAAATGCTGAGAATCGGAAGAAGTTGTTGAATCCGCACACAGTCGGCAAAAAAAGTTTCGCTTTAGTCCGCAATAAATTGGTGTGTTCTCTTATTTTTTTTTTATTAAGTCTTAACTTGTCATTTTAAGCGATTTTTTTATATCCATTTTGATGTGACTAGGAAAAAACCAAGGGAAATGTATCACTTAAGGAGATCTTTGTGGAAACAAGAGCAAGGAAACCCGGCGCTTGTACAAGGAGTCAAATGAAGACACAACTAGTAAAATTGTATGTATATTATGTATTGCAAGTTTTTATTGAAATCTATTATTTATTGTTAGTTTTTGTTTGCTTGAGTGCGGTTGTTGGATTGTCTTTGTTAGGCTGAAATGGAGGAAATTGAAACACAACTAAGCGCAGATGGTAGTCAGCTTGTTGATGCATACTCAGCCGTTATGGGTCCGAACATCGGGACGTCTAAGACTATATGGACGGGGGTTACAAAGACTTCTTTGAAAGGAAAAGCTGGAACTTTTGAACCAACTTCAAATGCCACAAATGATGTAGTGCAAGAAATGCAAGAAAGGATCCAAAAAATGGAGGAACAAATGGAGGAACAAAAGATAACTATGCCAGCAGAAGTTACTGCAGAAGTTACTGCAGACATTACTTCAAAAGTAATTGAAAAACTCCAACGTGCAGGATTAATTAGTCCAGACATGCTAGCAGCATTGTGTGCGCCTTCACCGGGAGAAGCTACGTCTGCCCCACAAGTAGATAGCAACAATTAAGGTTAGTCTCACTTCTTCTCTGTTGCGATATAGCTGACTTATATTGGTTCTACAAATTCCTATACAATGAACATGGTAAAATTAAACTAAAACTTGGAAAAAAAAGTTGCTGATAAGTTGCATGCACATCTGTGTGTTGCTGTATATATATCCTGCAAACTAAAAAGGATAAATTATAGCATTTTTTTGATAATTCCAAGACTGCAGAAAAGGAAATATGAAGTGTATCTTAGAGATCCCTAGCCAATCGAATTAGGTTAGCAATTAATGGCCTGCTTTATTTGAATATAGAGTGAAGGATCAGAGCTGCAAGTTGCAAGTAGTAAAATTGAAGTAAAAACTTGTATTAACTAGGGGCATTCCAAGAATCGAACTCGGGACCTCTCGCACCCAAAGCGAGAAACATACCACTAGACCAAATGCCCTGCTTTTGTTGGTACCCCAGGCTAAACAATAGTTGGAAGTTTCATCTCGGTTTTGCAGTTTGTACCATTTTATGAATTAATTTTCTAGGAGGAATGACCGTGAGCATTCTCTGGTGTCTTGGGGGTCCCCTTTTCTTTCCCTTTTTTAAGGCTGAAAGGTTGAGATGAAGGTATTGACAAAAGGAAAGTGAAGGAAAGAAAAAGTTATGCTTTGCTTTTTATGTTAAAAATGTGTGTTCATTTGTCTTAAAAATGCAGTCGGGCCGGCCGCGGTCTTGGGCCGCCTGGCCGGCCGGGCCGGTATCGTCCTTGGTCGCTCGTCGCCGCGGCCGCCGGCCGAGCGGAGAAATATTCATATATCATCCATTCTCTCGATTTTGCAACCTTTGATTATACCGTAGATATGGCTGTCCAGTGCATTAGGGTGTGTGTTTGAATAAGGTTGTCAAGTGAACACTAATACCTTTGAATATGACTAAGACTATTTGCGCATCTTAAAGTTTTCGATTCTATGTGTTGTTAGAATAGCTACTAACTATGATAATATGCCTATCACCCTCCTTTATTAGTTGCGGTGTCTTGTTTGGCCGGTGCCGCCGCCGATGGCTATCACCGAATGGGCCGCGGCCGCCGGTCTGACTATTTCGACTATTTCGGGCCGTGCGGCAGCCGCCGGGTCGGCATCGCTGTTGCGGCCGGCCGCCGCGGTCGCCGCGGCCGCCGCCGCGGCCGCCTGGTCGAGCGGAGAAACATTCATATAACATCCATTCTCTCATTTTGCAACCTTTGATTATACCGGTAGATATGGGTCGTCCGTTGCATTAGGGTGTGTGTTTGAATAAGGTTGTCAAGTGAACACTAATACCTTTGAATATTGTTACACCTCGCATTTTGCACTATCGGATATTTCGAGACAATGGTGGAACATTTAGGGCGAGGTTATTTTTCGGTTTCGTCGTAATGCGTAAGTCGTTGAAAAATGTTATTAGTGTGGAAATATTGAGAAAGACGGAGGGCAAAAAGGGAAATTTGCAAAAGGGCATTATGGTAATTTTGTGAAAAGGCTAGGGGCAAAATGGTCATTTTACAATGCCCTAGAAAAGTCTTGCAAAAGGCCATGTGGCCAAAATAAAAGGGAGGAAAGAAAAAGAATTAAGTCATCTTTTGGAAAAAGATGAAGAAAATTCTAGAAATTAAGAGGAAAAAAAGAAGAAAAATCTAGAGAAGGGAGGGGCATGTGCCCCTCACATGCTTGCCTTATATATATATATATATGCTTGTCATCTTTTAAATGAAGAGAAGGGGAAAGAAAGAAAGAAAGCAAGACAAAAAAAAAAAAAAGAAGAGCAAAAACGGCAAAAAAAAGGGGGCTGGCCGAACCAGCCCCTCCCCTAAAAGTGATCACACAAAATTGTTTCTTCATGTTTTCTTATCAATTAGGAGGTCCTCGTCGTCGGGGAATAGTTGTGGAGACAAGAAGACTACTCGTTTGGTAAAAAGAGCAAGCTAGCCGTGTGAAGAAGTGGAAGGAAAAGGTATGACTCCACCTTATTTTATATGTGTTTTGCATGATTTATGGATGTTGTGGAGTGTATAAATAAAAGAAGTTCATGAAGTTGTGGTGTAGTTGTATGTGGCCGAGCATGTGTGTGTGATTGTGTTGTGTTTTGGTTGTTGATATAATGTGAAGAAACTAATGAAATTCATGGAAATATTGATGTGTTGTTGTAGCCGTGTGGTGGGATGTTGGCCGTGTGTAGGGGCTGTTTTGGTAGCATATGGTGGACTAAAATTATATAGCATTTTGGTTGGTTGTCGTTATAGATTTTATGATGGAAATGAATATTTGAAGACTCGTGTTGAAGTTGTAATGGTCACGGGCTGTCTTGGAAGTCAATATGATTCTAATATGTTTTCTTATATGTATGAAGGTAATATTGTAAATGTATGGAATTGTTGGGATAGTGTATGAATTTGAAAGAAAAAGAATGTGTTGTGTTGCTCTTGCTAAGTTGGAAAGGTTTCGGGTGAAGTAGTATATTGTTGGAGTTGTTTTGAATATTTTGTGGATTGCTTGGAATGTTTTTAAATCATGTGTAAATGGTGGCGGATTAGCAATGAATATATGAGCATTGGAATTTAATTGAATGTAAGTAGTTGACTTGAATATAATTTATGTTGTTGAATTGTGTAGAAGCGCTTAATATTAGAACGATGTTGGCGATGCTATTGATATTGTGGCCGGGTCAAATTCCCGGATTTGTTGTTGTTGTTGATTCGGAGCCGAGCCATATTCTCGGGGTTGGTGCGTTTACAGGGGAGATCTTTGCCGAAATTTCGGCAGAATATAAGTGAACGTGTTTGAAGGGTTAGGGCAAGTATGTGACAACAAATCTAATGAATGGATGAATCCTCCTGAATGTAGATTAACAAGTTGGACGGACGAGCGTAACTGGTTGGTCGCGACACAGGTATGTAAGGCTTACCTTTTTCTTTTATGGCATGTCCTAGAACCGTTAAGTTGTGACATAATGTGTATTTGGGGAAAATCCTCTCTTGGTCTCTCGAGTCGTTTATGATTCGATTTATGTCATATGTGCTTATGTTAGTATCATTAAGTTGTGTATGTTTGAGTAATGAATAAGTATAAGAAGGTTTTGTGACTAAAAGAGTTCGTAAGTATGAACATTCTAACTTCGCATGTTATCTCGATTTTGTGCGAAGTGGGCCCACAATTCCTATTACCCTCCTTATGTATGTACGTACGTGTGGTAACCGGATATGTATGTCCGCGTGGTAACCGGATATGTCGTCCGTATGGTAGCCGGGTATGTCTCCGTTCTCTCGGAAGCTCGTAAGTTTAACGTCCCCGACTTCGTGAACGATTCGGATTTGCGTCGGAATGTCCGTTCGATATAATATGCTTCGACCACCCAATATGATACGCCTTAGCGTCCGATGTGATAATTCCAACGTTTGGTAGGGGCGATCGAAATTTGCTCCCGAGCCTCGGATATCGGTAAGAATATTCGTTTGTCGAGTCCGGATTTTATATGCATATGTTTCGCACTACTCGCTCGTGCAAGGCTCAATGTATCTTTCACCGAGTCCGGGCCGGGGCATGTTATGATCTCGTGTGCGTTACGATACGATTCGATTCACCGAGTCCGGGCCGGGACATGTTATCGTGCACTTCTCTCGCATTATTCACCGAGTCCCTCGTACTTGCGGGCGGGACACGTTATCCGTATGTACTTACGATTTGATGGTACGGGGATGGTGGCCGGGACGGCATATTATGATTATTCACCGAGACCCGCAAGAGAGGGCGGGACACGTTATGTATACTTGGCACATGATTCTGATATGCATGATTCTACTTCACCGAGTCCCTTAACAGAGGGCCGGGACACGTTATATGCATATATGACTTAGGAATCGATATATGATCTTTTACCGAGTCCCTCCTCGAGGGCGGGACACGTTATATGCATCCGTGATCCATGACTTTGACATACATTTATGAGTCTATCCACCGAGTCCCTCACAGGGAGGCCGGGACATGTTACTCTGACATATCTCTGCACGTCTGACTCTGAGTATGAATCTGTCTGACATATCTCGGTACATCTGACTCGGAACACGAATACGTCCGATATATCTCTCCGTACGTACGCACGTTCGTTTACAATCCGTCCGATATACTACGTACGTCCGCTCCGATTGCGGGTTTGTCCGGGTACGTCCGGTATGCCCCTCTCGTACCTCGATTTCGTCTACGATTTCGTCCGTTATGCTTCCGTACTTATGTTTACGACTAAGGTCTGTCTGTTACGTCCGTATTCGAGTACGATTACGGTTCGTTAGTCCTACTTCGTACTTTAGTTTTGATTATGTTTTGTTTATAGTTTTTACGGCTTTACATACTCGGTACATTTTTCCGTACCGACCCCCCGTTCTTCGGGGGTGCGTTTCATGCCGCGCGGTACCCACGAGATGAGTTGAAGATGTTCCGGTATGATTGGCGAGCTCCAATTCCTTCGGAGCACCGCCGAGTCCGAGTACGTACGTTGTGTCTTACGGATGGTACTAGAGACTTTGCGAACGGTGGTGTGGGTATAGTGTGTCGGTTGTGTGAGCGGCTCCATCGTACCGATTTGTCAATTTGTGTTATGTACTAAAGTTTGTATAATTACAGATTTTGTCAAACTAGAAAGCTTTATTATGTATTTTATGATTAATCAGTTAGAGAGTTGAAAAAAAAAATTTTACATGTGCGATAAAGGTCTGCGGGTTCGCTCGGCCTTAAATCGAGGTCGGGTGCCCATCACGTCCCTCGTAAATTGGGGCGTGACAGAGTGGTATCAGAGCGAGGTCGGTCTAAGGGCTGTCTGCGAGTCGTGTCCGGTAGGGTCTGTTTATAGTGTGAAGCCGGCCACATTTATAAACAGGAGACTACGGGGCATCTAGGGATTGTTGACCTTCTTTCTGTCATAAGATCGTGCGATAGAGCCCAGTCATAGGGAAACCAGATCCCACATGTAAGCCTTACATACGGCGAAAGGAGACAAGTGAGGATATGGAAAGTTACGAAGGTGAGTTTTGACATATTTGTTCTGTTATCAGAAACCGGAAGCCCTGTATGGCTATGATTTGGCATGACATGATATTATACGACGTAACGTGGTCTGATATGAGGTGGTATGATCTGTGAGGTGTTGTTGGGAATTGCTGTGGGCAGGTTTGGAATGGTAAGGACGGAAAAGGGTAAAATAGTAATTTTGCAGAAAAGGACGTGCTATGGACGTGTTCGGAGTATGTAAGACTTTCACCGCCCCGAATCATGCAATGAAGGTCGTACGAGAAAATTTACGCGATTATATCGGCCTTAAGGCACCGGAATTTACTAAAGTTTCAAAGTTAAGCGTGCTCAGGCAAGAGCAATCTCATGATGGGTGACCCCCTGGGAAGTATGAAGAAATTTCATGAATTTGAGTATAAGAGACAAACGAAAATCCAGGGTGGTCTAAAAGAAATTAAATATGTACAGAATGGTTGGAAGCCACAACAGGTCATATAGAACGCCGCAGGCGAGACTAAAAAGGGGCAGGAAGTACGTTACAGTTCTGGGATCAGGGTAGGCTTGAATAGTGTTGGGGAGTATTTTGTGGGTTAGGCAATGATAATTATGGGGATGTGTATGAGTGCATACGGTACTCCATGTGTGACTGTATTGGTAAGTGTGTGATTCCCAGCCACCGGTGCTACGGTGTGGGAAACCGGTGATCGAATAAGAACACTGAAATGAAATTCAAGTGACAACCAAAGTAAAGAGGGTAAGATTTTGGAAGGAAGTAGGTAACAAGAGTAAAGTGTGTTAAGGAATAAGAATGCATGAAATTTGGAAGCTAGGATCTGAGAGAGGATGGAAAATATAAGGGTATGAATGAGTACGAAAGCATAGGTGCGCCCCTAAAAGGGGGGAAGCGGGTGAGAGAAGTGTAACGGTAAGTTAGGAGCAACTGATGTGGTGATATGTTTGGCAAGGACGCTTAAGCTACGACAGGGACCCCCCCCCCCCCAAAGTGATTATGGAAGCCCGTAAGACTAGTTGAACATTCGAGGACGAATGTTCTAAAAGGGGGGAAGGATGTTACACCTCGCATTTTGCACTATCGGATATTTCGAGACAATGGTGGAACATTTAGGGCGAGGTTATTTTTCGGTTTCGTCGTAATGCGTAAGTCGTTGAAAAATGTTATTAGTGTGGAAATATTGAGAAAGACGGAGGGCAAAAAGGAAATTTGCAAAAGGGCATTATGGTAATTTTGTGAAAAGGCTAGGGGCAAAATGGTCATTTTACAATGCCCTAGAAAAGTCTTGCAAAAGGCCATGTGGCCAAAATAAAAGGGAGGAAAGAAAAAAGAATTAAGTCATCTTTTGGAAAAAGATGAAGAAAATTCTAGAAATTAAGAGGAAAAAAAAAAAAAAATCTAGAGAAGGGAGGGGCATGTGCCCCTCACATGCTTGCCTATATATATATATATATATGCTTGTCATCTTTTAAATGAAGAGAAGGGAAAGAAAGAAAGAAAGCAAGACAAGAAAAAAAAAAAAAAGAAGAGCAAAAACGGCAAAAAAAAAAGGGGGTGGCCGAACCAGCCCCTCCCCTAAAAGTGATCACACAAAATTGTTTCTTCATGTTTTCTTATCAATTAGGAGGTCCTCGTCGTCGGGGAATAGTTGTGGAGACAAGAAGACTACTCGTTTGGTAAAAAGAGCAAGCTAGCCGTGTGAAGAAGTGGAAGGAAAAGGTATGACTCCACCTTATTTTATATGTGTTTTGCATGATTTATGGATGTTGTGGAGTGTATAAATAAAAGAAGTTCATGAAGTTGTGGTGTAGTTGTATGTGATAAATGTGTTGTGTGATGAGCATGTGTGTGTGATTGTGTTGTGTTTTGGTTGTTGATATAATGTGAAGAAACTAATGAAATTCATGGAAATATTGATGTGTTGTTGTAGCCGTGTGGTGGGATGTTGGCCGTGTGTAGGGGCTGTTTTGGTAGCATATGGTGGACTAAAATTATATAGCATTTTGGTTGGTTGTCGTTATAGATTTTATGATGGAAATGAATATTTGAAGACTCGTGTTGAAGTTGTAATGGTCACGGGCTGTCTTGGAAGTCAATATGATTCTAATATGTTTTCTTATATGTATGAAGGTAATATTGTAAATGTATGGAATTGTTGGGATAGTGTATGAATTTGAAAGAAAAAGAATGTGTTGTGTTGCTCTTGCTAAGTTGGAAAGGTTTCGGGTGAAGTAGTATATTGTTGGAGTTGTTTTGAATATTTTGTGGATTGCTTGGAATGTTTTTAAATCATGTGTAAATGGTGGCGGATTAGCAATGAATATATGAGCATTGGAATTTAATTGAATGTAAGTAGTTGACTTGAATATAATTTATGTTGTTGAATTGTGTAGAAGCGCTTAATATTAGAACGATGTTGGCGATGCTATTGATATTGTGGCCGGGTCAAATTCCGGATTTGTTGTTGTTGTTGATTCGGAGCCGAGCCATATTCTCGGGGTTGGTGCGTTTACGGGGGAGATCTTTGCCGAAATTTCGGTAGAATATAAGTGAACGTGTTTGAAGGGTTAAGGCAAGTATGTGACAACAAATCTAATGAATGGATGAATCCTCCTGAATGTAGATTAACAAGTTGGACGGACGAGCGTAACTGGTTGGTCGCGACACAGGTATGTAAGGCTTACCTTTTTCTTTTATGGCATGTCCTAGAACCGTTAAGTTGTGACATAATGTGTATTTGGGGAAAATCCGCTCTTGGTCTCTGAGTCTGTTTATGATTCTGATTTATGTCATATGTGCTTATGTTAGTATCATTAAGTTGTGTATGTTTGAGTAATGAATAAGTATAAGAAGGTTCTGTGACTAAAAGAGTTCGTAAGTATGAACATTCCTAACTCTCGCATGTTATCTCGATTTTGTGCGAAGTGGGCCCACAATTCCTATTACCCTCCTTATGTATGTACGTACGTTATATGGTGCTTGGATATGTACGTACGTGGTAACCGGATATGTCCGTCCGTATGGTAGCCGGGTATGTTCGTCACCTCTCGCTCTCCGGAAGCTCGTAAGTTTAACGTCCCGACTTCGTGAACGATTCGGATTTGCGTCGGAATGTCCGTTCGATATAATATGCTTCGACCACCCAATATGATACGCCTTAGCGTCCGATGTGATAATTCCAACGTTTGGTAGAGACCGATCGAAATTTGCTCCGAGCCTCGGATATCGGTAAGAATATTCGTTTGTCGAGTCCGGATTTTATATGCATATGTTTACGCACTTGCACTACTCTGCTCGTGCAAGGCTCAATGTATCTTTCACTGAGTCCCGGGCCAGGGCATGTTATGATCTCGTGTGTGCGTTACGATACGATTCTGATTCACTGAGTCCCGGGCCAGGACATGTTATCGTGCACTTCTCTGCATTATTCACCGAGTCCCTCGTACTTGCGGGCCGGACACGTTATCCGTATGTACTTACGATTTGATGGTACGGGGATGGTGGCCGGACGGCATATTATGATTATTCACCGAGACCCGCGAAGAGAGGGCGGGACACGTTATGTATACTTGGCACATGATTCGATATGCATGATTCTACTTCACCGAGTCCCTTAACAAAGGGCCGGGACACGTTATTTGCATATATGACTTAGGAATCGATATATGATCTATTTACCGAGTCCCTCCTCGAGGGCGGGACACGTTATATGCATCTGTGATCCATGACTTTGACATACATTTATGAGTCTATCCACCGAGTCCCTCACGGGAGGGCCGGGACATGTTACTCTGACATATCTCTGCACGTCCGACTCGAGTATGAATCGTCCGACATATCTCGGTACATCCGACTCGGAACACGAATCCGTCCGATATATCTCCGTACGTACGTACGTTTACAATCCGTCCGATATACTCTGTACGTCTGCTCCGATTGCGGGTTTGTCCGGTACGTCCAGTATGCCCTCCGTACCTCGATTTCGTCTACGATTTCGTACGTTATGCTTCCGTACTTATGTTTACGACTAAGGTCTGTTGTTACGTCGTATTCGAGTCCGATTACGGTTCGTTAGTCCTATTTACGTACTTTAGTTTTGATTATGTTTTGTTTATAGTTTTTACGGCTTTACATACTCGGTACATTTTCCGTACCGACCCCCGTTCTTCGGGGGCGCGTTTCATGCCGCGCGGTACCACGAGATGAGTTGAAGATGTTCCGGTATGATTGGCGAGCTCCAATTCCTTCGGAGCACCGCCGAGTCCGAGTACGTACGTTGTGTCTTACGGACGGTACTAGAGACTTTGCGACACGGTGGTGTGGGTATAGTGTGTCGGTTGTGTGAGCGGCTCCATCAGCCGATTTGTCAATTTGTGTTATGTACTAAAGTTTGTATAATTACAGATTTTGTCAAACTAGAAAGCTTTATTATGTATTTTATGATTAATCAGTTAGAGAGTTGAAAAAAAAAATGTTACATGTGCGATAAAGGTCTGCGGGTTCGCTCGGCCTTAAATCGAGGTCGGGTGCCCTATTCATATATCATCCATTCTCTCATTTTGCAACCTTTGATTATACCGGAGATATGGCTGTCCATACATTAGGGTGTGTGTTTGAATAGGGTGTGTGTTTGAATATGGTTGTCAAGTGAACACTAATACCTTTGAATATGACTAAGAGTATATTCATTTCTAGTCTTGTCATCATTAGTATGTATGCATTGTAGAGATTTAATTCTTTTATGAAAGCTTTTCTAAATCATTTTTCCTTATCAATTTTTTGTAGGTGGTGAAATTGAACAAGGGGATGAAAGAAGTGAAGATACGTGATCGACTAAGGAGGATTGGGTTAATTTTTTGGAAAATTGAAGACTTCGTGTTCCACCTCTTGAATGGTCAAACATTATCTTGATATTTTGCTTTTTATGTATATTACTTGACCTCTTGGATTATTATTTTTATGATCGATGTTGGATCTTGTATTAGTATTTTGGTATGACGTCGGATCTTGAATTATTATTTTGGTATATACGATGTCGAATCTTAGATTATTATTTTGGTATGATGTTGGATCTTGAATTATTATTTCGTTGTGATGTCGGATCTTGAGTTATTATTTTAGTGATGTCGGATATATATGTGGTCTATATTGTGTTAGCCCTCTATAAGGTGCAAAAGAGAACCATAATATCCGTTGCAAAGCATCATAATACTCGTTGCGTAGCACCGCAATAATCGTCACGGTAGCCCCATAATATATGTTGCGGTAGACCTACAATACCGTTAAAAAAGAGAATTCTAATAATTGTTGCAATAGTCCTAAAAATAATCGTTGCAATATTATATAGCCGTTGCATTAGCTCTATAACAACCGTTGCAATAGGAAGAAGCGTAGTTGAATAGTCGAAATGAGCGTTGCAATAGCGTTGAATAACCGATGCAAAAATCTATATTGCAACGGTTCATATCTGTTCCCGTAGATACATGATCGTTGCAATAATCGTGAAGAGCAAACCGTTGCGGTAGGATAATATATTGCAACGGTTTTACAAACCGTCACAATTAACCGTCACAATAGACCTATTGTAACGCAAGTCAAGCGTTGTAACAGTAACTAAAACCGTTGCATTATCACTATAGCAACGGGAAAACAAGCAACTGCAACGGTAACGGCACCGTTACCATAGACCAAATTTCTAGTAGTGTAATCACAAGACGAATCCACAACTTTCTTTACAAAATCATATATCATTATACCTTTCGTATTTGGTCAAGAAGTTAAGCCCTCGTTTTGAATCTTTTATTCTACAACCCTTAGAGGCCCAACATACAACTGATGCTACGAACGATCCTCACAATAAGCTAACCAGTAAAATAAAGATAATCGAAGTCAAGTATACATATTCGCTTAGATAGCATTTAATTCCAATTATGCCAAGTCTATATGTATCAATCAAATCTAACATCACAAGTAAACATCAAATCATCTCAAACAAGACATAAGGCAATGCAATGATGTATGAATGCAATGCAATGCCATGCAAATGCGGTGTACACATGTACTCCGGACGAAAATATCGACGTCTCGGTAGCACAACCCAGAGTGACTCGCGAAGTCTAAGTGCTACCCTTCCCGGATCTTTGCCCAACAGACAAACGGGACCCTCGATCTTTGCCCACGGGGGGTTCTCACCAGCGCCACTCTGGGGGGCTCGCAGAGTCCATCACTAACAGGAATTTCGAAAATAAAATTGAAATCGGCCATGCAACAACGATGCCGAAATGGATCATCGGACATCGGCCATCTCGCAATCACTCAAGTAAATTTTTTTTATCAAGTATCAGTTTCATACAATCAACGATTCCGGAATTGATCTTCGGACATCGGCCTTCTCACAATCACTCAAGCAAAGAGTTTATCAACCATCAGTTTCATACAATCAATGATTTCGAAATTGATCTTCAGACATCTGCCCTCTCCCAATCATTCAAGTAAAAGAGTTTATCAAATATCAGTTTCACTCAATCAACGATACCGGATCATCAACGGGTATCGGCCACGCATCATGAATGAGTGAGAATGTATGCAATGCGTGTATCAACATCAACAATCATGTTCAATATCACAAGTACCAACAATGGGGTACGCTAACAATGTATCATATCACAATACCAACAGTGGGTGTGCCAACAATATATCAATATCACAATACCAATAGTGGGTATGCCAACAATGCATCCGAACCACGATTACCACAGTGGGTAGGTCAATAATATATCCAAATCAAGGTGAATAATCAGATCTAATATCCACCAACAACTCATGGCTTCAAGCACACACAATAGAACTGTGAACACAACACAACGGGGTGGCTAGTCCCTACACATAACTGAACAATCAGTAGTTATACAATATTACCACTTCCTTAAATCAGCCTATTAGCTTAGGAGAAGAATCTCACCATACACTCGAAGTCATTCATCACAACTTCATTAGAACTCAATCACAACCGTGGGTACATTTTATTCTTCCATATATCAACTAGGTTCGTCATTAATGGTATAACACAGTTAGCCACATATTAAGAAATTTCCATCGTGAGACATAAATAAATTATGTACCATCTACTACTCCCAAGTCACATAAAATCTACCAATTTTCAAGAAAGCACACCAAACAACCTAAGGAGTCTACAAGCCACATGCCCGAACACACAAATCACACAACAATCCCATCCTAGGATTCCATTCCAAATCACCAATTCCTACTTATGCATTCCCCATTCCCTCTAATACACGAATATATGAGACTAACTGAAGTCTACCGAAAGGAAGCCGTAACCTACATGGCAGCCGAGGTGTTCCACGAACCCATATCTTGTTTCGTCTTTCGAAGAGTCTCCAAACAATCAAAATCTATCACATATGAATTCTATGTATGAAAGCATGAATAATGATACCCATAATGACCATATTCTATTCGGGTCAAAAACCCGCTCTTTAGTTTAGGAAAAATGGGTCTCAAGGCCAAAACGGGAACTTTATGGTCAAAATACCAATTTCAATATCAAAAGGTCAAAATCCTTTATTATAATCATAAGAATACTCAATTAATTCTCAAAATCAGCATTTGTATGAAAACCCCCAAATTTGGGTCTAAGAACCCTAACTTTGATCCCAAAATTTTATCACTAAAATGGAACAAACATGTTTACATAGTTTAGAATCATCAAATCCATGTTTAATGAAGTTAGCCCAACCAATAATACACGATTCTAACGCCACGAACTCATTAGGGAGAAAACCCATAAAAACCCTTCTTTTGATCATAAGCCTTTTTATGGAAAATTGGAATCTAGCTAGTTTGTTCCAAACATATTCAAGCATATTCAACATTAATCTTAGTATTTAGGAAGATTCTAGGAACCAAAAATGATTTAGAACTTAACTCAAGAACCCATCAGAAGACCCATTAGATTCTATGGATTCTAGATTATGCTAGATAATTAAGAGAGGTTAATGAAACAATAATAAGGTAGGAATGTTACCTTAGGGAAGGAATCACTTGAAAACCCTCCAATTCGCCTCCACAAAGCTCTCAAGTCGGAATAGAAAAAATGACTAGGGCTTTGGGGTTTTAAACTTATAACACTGCTCGTCGACCGCTGGAGCGGTCGACACACCGCCCCAGCGGCTGGGCAGACCGCTACAACGGTCAAGGCCAGGACTCCACTTACCGCTGCAGCGACAACCACACCGCTACAGTGATGCCGCTACAGTGGTACCACTACAGCTGTCCTGGTGCCGCTAAAGCGGACACCAGACACCAGTAATTTTTTCCAAGTTTCACCATTTGATCCGATTTTCCGACTAGTTCCCGAGGCCAACTGCTTACATACCATACACATAGACACACATAAAAATATGCTACGAACGCGCCCGTGGCCTCGAAATTCCCAACAAAACTCTCGTTGACCTAGTCAACTTTGGGTCAACTTTTTTTCACTTTAAGCCTATATTTCACAAAAGTTGCCTGAATCCCTGTCTAGACACCCCGGGAAGAGTGCCAACGGTTCCCTCGGGTTAAAAATGAGATATCACTGCTCAGGAAAGGGCAAAAATATCGAAAGGGCTATAACAAAAAAATGGGTCGTTACATCAGATATCAATTAAATAATCGCTCGTCCTCGAGCGAAGAACGAGAGTCGGGCGAGCTTACTCTCGAGAGTAGGTTCAAATGGCATGAACCTTTAGACATAACAAAGTCATAAAACACTCTGAATTGGTGAGATATTCCGAGCTAGCTAATCCTTTTGATTCACCCTTTTTCGAAGTTGTCCCTTGAATCACAATTTCTTAGAAGTGCACAATACAAACCAAAACCATGACTTACTCCTTCCAAAAGAGGATCCTAGTTCTTCCAGAAAACTCTAAGCTATTTATTTGAAACATATCTTTCTCGTAGCCAACTTGGTCAGTCTTAAGCCTTCTTAACTCTTCAAGTCACTTATCTAGGAGCTTACCATCGAGTACCGCATAGAGCAAGATCTGCCAATATCTAATGATCAGGATGGAGCCTTATCACAATTCTAGAATCTCTCTGAAGCACAACCATTAACTGATTTACTTGGAACCCATAAGTTCTCTTGGAGTTACAACCTCGATTTAACCATTTCAATTCAAAACGTAATAACCCACAGTGAATGCACCATTTCAAGATATATCAACAACCACACAAACTGATTTCAAGATTCGAAACCCATCACATTCTTACTGCGCATAGCAACCATAAGTTACCACTCTCGGCTCTAAAAGATGAAACTTCTCCAAATTGTCCTCAAGTACCGGATAACTAAATCGTTCGAATGCAACCTCAAATTCCTTAACATTACCTAATACGCAGACCTGGTACAACCCAAATTTTCAGACACTAAGACGTATGTACTCATAAATCAATCTCTTAACTATCAAACTTTCCATTGTAATATCTCAATAACCCATGATACTTCCGAAAGCATCAAATTTTATAATCCCTGGCGCGAACAAGCATAATCACTTCGGACCCATAATATCCAAAGTCATTCCGTCCATGTTGTTCATAACATAAAACACTTAGCACAACACAATCTCATGTCAGAAACACTGATAGCCATAGCATACTAAGAATTTCTACAAATTATTTTTCTTAAACACACACTAACTCATTCACTGCAAAGTACTACGAAACTATCCAAAGGATGTATCACACAAGTCACTTCCTATAAATCCAACATGTCGGTTATCTGAAATCTCACTTCTCACTCAGCCACTGGTCACAACTTCTTATGACTTACCCATTCTGTAAACTTACTCTCTCAAAATCACACAACAATCAAGAGCTCGTCCATTCCATACTAGACAACAATACCACCATTCAGATAGATTCAAGTACTCCCACGAGAACACCTAATTCTTGCCACTCTTGACTAACACTAACCAATTCTCGAAGCCACTAAATCAATTACCGTAAATCATAAGTCTTGCATGCTATCGAACCAACCTTGGTGATAGAATCACACAGCATACTTTTCACATTAGAGTTATCTTTCAATGCATCGGAGTCTAAACCGACTAAACTCTAAATCCGACGAAGCACATACTTGGTCTACAATGACCCACTCTCCTATACCAAGATTCCCTTGCTCCATTCCTTATTTTGAATTCGAAATGATCCATATAACTCGAAAGGGTTTAAGCTTCATCTCTGATTCACTAAATTAGAAAGTCTCCATTGTCAAACCTAAACACACCTAACTATTCAAGAGACTATACCATCAACTCAATCGGATAACAACACCGATAAATAACAAAACTCACCGAAGCTACACAACAAGTACAAGGCTCTCAGCCTTAATCTGATACTGTACATAACTCTTAACAGTTGCTTGGTTATGAGAATTTCACTCTCGTACAACCCTTAACCCATCCTTTCAATTAATTATCAATTATCATAAGCCTACGGTGCAACCGCTTTCATAAATCTCGACACTGAATCCTTTTGTACATCTACCACACCTATCTGTAACATCACCTTTAGACTAAACCTTGATTCCATAAAATCCTTATGATTTCTCTAAATGCAAAAATCCCAAGACACACCTTTATCCGAAAGGGCTTACGAAACACTTAACATACAATCAAGTTGTAACTTAACACGGTTCATCGCACTAGAATACAGAATCCACTCTCCTAACAGTCACAAACGCATCCTCATAAGCATGCCAGATACCAATTATTCCCATCTTAGTGCTCAAGAACTTCCTATCCAAATCCTCTTTGTCATGACTCAATTCCATGTAGACAATAAGTACCAATACCAATCCCCTTTAGAATTTTGATTCTCTATGCTCCCTCACAATATCGTCATGTTAGTACTCATTCTCAACTTCTCTTATCTACCACACGCAATCACTATACTCATCGAATCTGGTAATCCCTAGCGAACTCACTCTCGTCCTCGCATACCAATACTAAAAACTTAACCATTGCGAAATCATTGTCTGCCCTAAGTTCACCTGTGCCACGCATACTATCACAAACCTTATCGAAGTCGAAACCTTCTTCCCAAGCTAGAACTGAACTAGGCCACGCATCTAAACCTAGATGACACCTCTCATACCATACCACCACATAATGTACGAGATCAAACACATGAGAATGAGTGTTTGCCGTTTGAGGAGGATGAAACAAGGATGCACAAATACCAATTTGGAGTTGCCTAGATACATATTGGACCCGCCGAGATACAAATTTGACCAAAGTAGCACGAATAGAAAGAATGAAGGGAGTTTTTCCTAAGATGCCTCATAGTCTCTCGCGGATGGGTAAAGACGTCTCCGTACCATTCCACGAGACTCTACTACACATTATTCTTGCACCTAGTAGACTGGTAACCTAGGCTCTAATACCAACCTATCACGACCCAATTTAGGATCGCGCGGGCACCTACCTTTCCCTCCTCGGTAGGTGAACCCTCAATCAATAACATAGAATTAAGTAAAAGCAATTTTAATATTCTAATAACTAAGTACGATTAACAGCGAAAATCAATTATCTAATAAACTCCAATATTGAGAGAATTTACAGCAATTAAATAAATACGACTCTTTTCAAGTTCCCACGACCTGGTCTAGACTAGTACAAGAGTGACTAAAAGACACGGATTATAATAAAACCATAAACCCAACCTCCATCACGGAATGAAATGGAAGGTGGCCTTCAGATTAGGCACTGCGTAACTCCGAACATGTTGCAATCAATCACCTGAATCACTCTAAACCCAAAAAGGGTGTAGCAAGAGCAGTATCAGTACAATCAATGCGTATTGAGTAAGTATCATAGGCCGACAATGGTTAGTAACACATATCAGCAAAAGAATTCACGAATAAACATGATAGTAAGTAAATCAAGTCATAATCCATTTATTGCTCATTATAACATCATATTCCTTAAACACTTATCCTTTCCCTAATAATCACAAGACGAATCCACACTTATCCTTTCCCTAATAATCACAAGACGAATCCACAACTTTTTTTACAAAATCATATATCATTATACCTTTCGTATTTGGTCCAGAAGTCAACCCCTCGTTATGAATCTTTTATTCTACAACCCTAAGAGGCCAAACATACAACTGATCCTACGAACGATCCTCACAATAAGCCAACTAGTAAAATCAAGATAATCGAAGTCAAGTATACATCTTCACTTAGATAACATTTAATCCCAATAATGCCAAGTCTCAATGTATCAAACAAATCCAATATCACAAGTAAACATCAAATGATGCATGAATGCAATACAATGCCACGCTAATGTGGTGTGCACATGTACTTCGGATGAAAATATCGACGTCTCGGTAGCATAACCCAGAGTGACTCACGAAGTCTAAGTGCCACCCATCCCGTATCTTTGCCTAACAGACAGACGGGACCCCGAATCTTTGCCCACGAGGGGTTCTCACGGCCACCACTCTGGGGGACTCGCGGAGTCCATGCACTAACAGCGATTATGGAAATATCATCGAAATCGGCCAGGCAACAACGATGCCGAAATGGATCATCGGACATCGGCCATCTCACAATCACTCAAGTAAAAGAGTTTATCAAGCATCAGTTTCATACAATCAACGATTCCGGAATTGATCTTCAAACATCGGCCTTCTCACAATCACTCAAGCAAAAAGTTTATAAATATCGGTTTTATACAATCAACGATTTTGGAACTGATCTTCGGACATCGGCCTTCTCACAATCACTCAATTAAAGGAGTTTATCAAATATCAGTTTCACTCAATCAACGATACAAGATCATCACCGGGTATCGGCCATGCATCATGAATGAGTGAGAATGTATGCAATGCGTGTATCAACATCAACAATCAAGTTCAATATCACAAGTACCAACAATGGGGTACGCCAACAATGTATCATATCACAATACCAATAGTGGGTATGCCAACAATATATCAATATCACAATACCAATAGTGGGTATGCTAACAATGCATCCGAACCACGATCACCACAGTGGGTATGTCAATAATATATCCAAATCAAGGTGAATAACCAGATCTAATATCCACCAACAACTCATGGCTTCAAGCACACACAATAGAGCGGTCAACACAACACAACGGGGTGGCTAGTCCCTGCACATAACATATCAATCAGTTGATATAAATTATTACCACTTCCTTAAATTAGCCTATTATCTAAGGAAAAGAATCTCACCCTGCACTCAGAGTCATTCGCCACAACTTAATTAGAACTCAGTCACAACCGTGGGTACATTTTATCCTTCCATATATCAACTAGGTTCGTCATTAATGGTATAACACGATAAGCCACATATTACGAAATTTCCATCGTGAGACATAAATAAATTATGTACCATCCACTACTCCCAAGTGACATAAAATCCACCAATTTTCAAGAAAGAATACCAAACAACCTAAGGAGTCTATAGGCCACAAGCCCGAACACACAAATCACGCAACAATCCCATCCTAGGATTCCATTTCAAATCACCAATTCCTACTTATGCATTCTCCATTTCCTCTAATACACGAATATATGAGTCTAACTGGAGTATACCGAAAGGAAGCCGTAACCTACATGGCAGCCGAGCAGGTGCCACGAACCCACATCTTCTTTCGTCTTTCAAAGCGTCTCCAAACAATTAAACTCTATCACATATGAATTCTATATAAGAAATCATGAATAATGATACCCATAATGACCATATTCTATTCGGGTCAAAAACCCGCTCTTTAATTTAGAAAAAACGTGTTTTCAAGGTCAAAATACCAATTTTAATGCCAAAAGGTAAAAACCCTTTATTATAATCATAAGAATACTCAATTAATTCTCAAAATCATCATTTATATGAAAACCCCCAAATTTGGGTCTAAGAACCCTAACTTTGATCCCAAAATTTTATCACTAAAATGGAAAAAACATGTTTACATAGTTTATAATCATCAAATCCATGCTTAATGAAGCTAGCCCAACCAATAATACACGATTCTAATTCCACGAACTCATTAGGGAGAAAACCCATAAAAACCCTTCTTTTGATCTTCAGCCTTTTTATGGAAAATAGGAATCTAGCTAGTTTGTTCCCAACATATTCAAGCATATTAAACATTAATATTACTATTTAGGAAGATTCTAAGAACCAAAAATGATTTAGAATTTAACTCAAGAACCTATTTGAAGACCCATTAGATTCTGTGGATTCTAGATTATGCTAGATGATTAAGAGAGGTTAATGAAACCATAATAAGGTAGGAATGTTACCTTAGGGAAGGAATTACTTGAAAAACCTCCAATTCGCCTCTGCAAAGCTCTCAAGTCAGAATGGAAAAAATTACTATGGTTTTGGGTATTTAAACTTATAACACCGCTCGTCGACCGCTCCAGCAGTCGAGACACCGCCCCAGCGGCTAGGCAGATCGCTACAGCAGCCTAGGCTACGACTTCACTTACCGCTTCAGTGACAACCACACTGCTACAGCGGTGCTGCTACAGTTCCCAAGTTTCCCCATTTGATCCGATTTTTCAACTAGTTCCCGAGGTCATCTTCTCACATACTATACACATAGACACACACAAAAACATTCTACGAATGCGCCTGTGGCCTCAAAATTCCCAACAAAACTCTCATTGATCGAGTCAACTTTGGGTCAACTGTTTTTCACTTTAAGCCTATATTTCACAAAATTTTCCCTAATCTCGACCTAGATACCTTGAAAAGCATGCCAATAGTTCCCTCGGGTTAAAAATGAGCGACTCGGGAAAGGGCCAAAATACTGAAAGGGCTATAACAACCAAACAGGTCATTACAAAGGGTGCTATGGATTTAGGAAGAGATGTACGTTGAGTCCGAGGTATATTAGGTCATTTGAGATCCTTGATCGTGTGGGCGATGTTGCTTATGAGTTGGCCTTGACACCAAGCTTGGCAGGCGTTCATCCAATTTTTCATGTGTATATGTTGAAGAAGTATCATGCCAATGGTACTTATTATGCTCAGTGGGACTCGGTATTGCTTGATGAGAATCTGACTTATGAGGAGGAGCCTATTGCGATTTTGGATAGGCAGGTTCGAAAGTTGAGGTCTAAAGAGATAGCTTCTATAATGGTACAGTGGAAGCATCACCCTGTTTAGGAGGACACTAGGGAGACTGAGTCCGACATGCGTAGTTGATGCCCCCGCTGTTTGCCGTTGTGTACTTCGTTCTTTCCTTTGTTGCTCGAGGACGAGCGATGGTTTAGTTGGTATCTGATGTGATAACTTATTTGGTCGTTATTGCCTTTTTGGTGACTATGACCCTTTTCCGAGCTTGTTTAGCTTACATTTGACCCGAGGGGACCATTAACATGCTTCCTGAAGACTTTGAATATGATTTGGGTGACTTTTTCGGAAATTTGGGCTGAAAGTGAAATTGAATTGACTCAAAGTTGACTTTTTGATAAACGAATCTTTTTCAGAAATTTGTCAATTTTGAGAGGTCCATATGATCTTTTAGAATTTATGTATATTCAGTTCGGTTCCCAATGCACTCAGGTGCATTTTGGGACTTGGGTTGGGAAGTTAGTTTTGAGGTATCGGGGGTTGACTCGCTGAACGAGACCTCCGTTAGGAATTTTGAGGCCACGAGTGCGTTCGTAGCGTGTTTTTACGTATACGCATATATAGTTTTTGGCAGATGGTATCGGGTGATCGTTGGAATTTCGAGTTGAGTTAGTGAACTTGTGTAATTTACTATTTTCTGGTGTACCGCTTTAGTGGCACCAGGACTGCCGCAGCGATACCGCTTTACTAATGGCCCTGCCGATGCTGTGTCTAAGTGTGTTTTGGGGTGATCGCTGAAGAGGTGTAATGACCGCGGGAGCAGTAATTTGACAGCATGAGCGGTAATTGGACCGCTGGAGCGGGTGACGGGCAGTCAGATTTATTAATGTGTGTTAAAAGCCCTAAGTCTTTCATTCATTACCACTTTGAAAATAGACCTATTGGGAGCATTTCAAGGCATTTCTTGGGGGAAAATCATCGTGGCAAATCTTTCCATCTTCATTGCTATTCCATGTTCCATTAATTATCATAGGAAGTCTTTAAATCTTGCTAGTTTCATTAAGAACTTAAGGATTAAAAGAGGGTTTTATGGGTTCTTCATTCTAGACTATAAGCCTTGATTTATTAATTGGGTTAGCTTCATTAAGCATGGAATTGATGATTAGAAATTATTATTGCATGATTCCTTCCTAATTAGATGTTAATTTATAGAACAAGGAGTTAGGGTTTATACCTAAAATTAGGGGTTTTGCCTAGAATCCGAATTTGAGTAATTCATGAGTTCTTCTAGCTTATAATTGATGGGAATTAATCACCTAGAGTATTAATTTCATGTTGAGACTTGTAGATCCCTAATTTTCTCTTTCTAGTTTATAAACCCCATTCCATGTGTTGGGATTTGGGTCTTGATCAGAAGTAAGGTTTGCATAATGATTCTTCTTGATTCTAATTCCAAATTCGGATATGATTAGACTTTCATTATCACGAGGCTCAAAAGAGGGGAAAGACTAAGGTTTGATTATTGGATACTTTGTTGTTTGGCTTTCCAGGTAGGTTACGATTTACTTTATGGTGAGACTTTGATTAGTTAAGTGTATGTTAAGATGATATTATCGGAGAATGCATGTAAACCTTCGGGTATGAAGTTGGGTTGGATATTGCCTTAGGTTGGGCCTTGTTGAATGATTTGGGGGCTAGCTACCCTGTTGCGCCGTTGACTTATCTTGTTCTATTTACTTATTGGCTCGTTGCCATGTTGAGACATCGGATATTGGTCATTAGTGATATATCATGACTATGATATTGTGGTACTTTACTTGATTTGATATTGAGATGAGAATTCTGATTCCATTGTGGCTTATTGTGTAGCCTTATTATTGATATTACTTGTGTGCCATGTGTGGTACTATTTGGGATTGAATTGGTTGTTGATATTATACTGCATCGTATTCATAATCATTTCCATGATACATTGATCTTGCATTGTTATGGTACTGAGGATGGAAAGTGAGAAGGAAATACTGATGCGTTGAAACACATTGTATATCGAGTCATCTCTGGGTTGTGTGCGGAATGACTGATATGAGGTGAATAGGTGGGAATGGAGTCATCTCTGGGCTGTGTACGGAGTGACTGGTACATGGGCTTCACGGGTCCCCCACGGGTTGTTCTGCAGAGATGTGATGTTCCATCAGTCGGACTACATATGTCTGGTGCATTGCATTCATCATTCATACATTATTGCATTGCATTGTACCTCTTGTTTTTCTGTGATATGGCTGTGATATATGGTTTTAGAATGGTTATACTGAGATTTGTCACAATTGGGTTTATATGCTATAACATAGATGATGACTTGTTGTGATATGATTGTGATATACTAGTTTGGATTTGTCACACCGAGACTTGGCACATTTGGGTTTAGATGCTATAACATAGGTGATGACTTGTACCGTGGTTATGGATTCATGTTGACTTGTACCTTGTTGTTTTACGTATTTATCTTGCTTTGTTGTCTTTATATACGTTAGCTAGTCTTTGTCAGCCTATGATACCTACCAGTACTTATTGTTTGTACTGACCTGCACTTACTGCATTCTTTTATGACTGAAGAGTACCAGGTTAGATCTACTTCTACCCCTCATGGCTGATTATAGAGGTTGCTACCGAGTCTATTCAGGGTAAGCATGAGGATATTCGCTGCCCGAAGACTCTTCTTACTATTTATGTCTTATTTCCATTTCGAGACATCTTTTGAGACCTTATGTATTATTCGGACTTGTAGTATTTAGTAGATGCTCTTGTATGACTAGACCAGATACTGGGGTTGGATGCTCATTACTTTCAAATTTCTTTATATTATTATCGTGAGACCTACGTTATTCTATCTTCTTCCGCTTTATTTAAGTTTTATGATTGTTCGGATAAGGGTTGGTCTACCGAGGTTGGATGTCACACCCTTAATCCGATAGGGTGTGATGGGCACCCGACCCTTACCTAGGGCCGAGCGAATCCGCTGACTCTCGAGACACTCCTAATCATATTGGGCCCTCATAGCATAACATAAGTACATAAGGAAAGATTTTTAGAAAACAATATACTTTTTACCTTTCTCGAATCAAATAAAATATGTAACATATGAAACTTTTAATACAATGCATAATAATACATCGGCTTACATAGCCGCTTACATAACCGACATCTTATACCCACGACACTGTCTGCAAAGTCTCTGACACAGAACATGAAACCATAACATAATACTCTGACTTGGCAGCACTCCGGAGAAAATGGAGCTCGCCAATCCCGCTGGAACATCTTCTACTACTATCTTCAGCTCACCTGGGTGTACCTGCGCGGCATGAAATGCAACCCCCGAAGAAAGGGGGTCAGTACGGAATATGTACTGAGTATGTAAAGCATGAATTGTAGTAAGCGGGATCATACTGAAATAAAGAGTACAGAAAATCATAAGACTTGCCTTTGGAAACATATGTCGTGCATATCAATATCATAAAACTGTCATGTATGCATATAACGTGTCCCGGCCCTCTCGTGAGGGACTCGGTAAGTAAAATCATCATATAACATATAGCGGGTCCCGGCCCTCTAGTGAGGGACTCGGTAAGTAAAATCATCATCATGTATGCATGCATATACATATATATACATATACCGTACCCGGCCCTCTAGTGAGGGACTCGGTGACCGCCGTGTCCCGACCCCCGCTAGCAAGGGACTCGGTATGCCATCCCGGCCTCCATCCCCATCACATCATATATATATATATATATATATAGCGTGTCCCGCCCCTTCGGTGAGGGACTCGGTGAATAATGCAGCCAAGTTGCACGAACGCGTGTCCCGGCCCGGTCTCGGAAAGATACCTTGAGCTTGGCACGAGCAAGAGTAGTGAGAAACCATATGCACATAAAACATTTTCAGAGACTCAATGAAGTAGTCAGAACGAATCGTCATTTGAAAATCCGGACAATAGTTATATCAAAAATCTTTCGGACGGTACTCGGAAACATATCAAATATCATAAGTATATCAAGTATCGCAGGGACCTTAGTCGTATATCAAATCATTCCGAGCCCGCCTATGAAAATGAAAGTCATTATACGTTACAAAACTTTCTACGAACGTTTCAAAGCAATCCGGTTCTTTTTACGAAAGTTACGGACATTTCTAGACATAAGATTCCTTAGGCACAAAACCGGTTATACGACATTCTAATCCAATCATGTCGGAGACATAAAGACCATAGCATGACCATATTATGGATACTAACATCAATAAACAATTATAAATCATGAACATGCTCGGAATTTAAGAGCGGAGTTACCTCGAAACTCGTGTCATAGCCTAATTACAACTAGGACATGCCAAAAGAAAGAAGGGGTGAGCTTTACATACCTTAGCCGCTTCCTAAGCTAATCCAAACTTGAATCTCGACTTCTCACGATCTACAATGATGTTATTAGGTATCAACCATTAGCTATAACACTCGAGAATCCAATTTCAAATTAATACTTTGTCTACAAAAATTTCGGCAGCATTTCCCCTATAACTTCGACATCCCCGAGAATTCAACTCGGCCAAATCAACAACAACCAAACCAACAACCATACTAACAATATCCATAAGTGATTCAAAACGCATTCTAACATTAATAATTCCTTTCTACATTAGGAACCTCAATAACACATTTTCTTCCAAATTCATAAACTATATCAACAATTCCATACATTAGCAACACCATTTTCATTAATACAAGAAACCACATTAAAATCACAACAAGTCCCAAATCAGCCCACAACGATTACGATTTCCATTCGAGTCATCAAACCTTCTTTTTCATCACATAATCCACAACAAACAACAACCAAAATACTACACACAATTAGCTCATCATGTTCCACCAAAAACAGCCCCTACACGGCCAAATTTCATCATACATAATTCCATGAAGTTCATTCATTTCTACACATTCTACCACACGCACAACTATCCATAATACACAATCCAAACATGCTAAATACATTAGTTCTTTACTCCTACACAAGCTCACACACACACGGCCACACTCACACACACCACAACTTCATGAACTTCATCCATCTCCACATTCCACAACACACACAAAAACATCCATAACATATGAAAAGAGGATTGAACCTTACCTTTTTTCCATTCAACATCTTCATTCGGCTAGGCTTGTTTTCCGCATGAACGATGATTTACTTGTTCCAACAATTACTCCACGTTGTAGAGGATCATCCACTTAGTAGAAAAACTTGAAAGAAATAATTTTTCATGACCAAGAATTTTTGGACCATGTTCGGCCAAGACCATGGCCGAATGGCTCCTTGTTCTCTTTCTCAAATTTTCTTGAACTCTCTAAGGGATGAAAAATGACTAATTATGTCTTACTTGGCCATCCAACTATATATATATATATATATATATAAGTAGAGGCACATGGCTGGTCAAGTGCCTCTTATTTTTCCTCCAATTTTCTCAATTTTTCTAGAATTTTCTTTAAATGGAAAGAATAACTAATTCCTTGACTTGGTCATCTTTTGCCCACATATTTATATATCTTGCACCATAAGATGAACACATGTCCCCCTTTAATGGCTAGAATTAATTGGCCAACCATGGTTGGGACCCACGGCCACTTTGGCCATTTCATGAAATTTCCTTTCCAACTTTTGGCCCCAAATTTTTCTTATTCCAAATTTGCCCTTAATGCTCCATTTCAAATAAAAAGGATGAATACGCAACTTATACATTCTAAAAAAAAATTATAACCTTGTCCTTAACTTCCCGACATTAACTTGGAATATTCAAATGTACAAAATGCGAGGTATAACATTGGAAAGGTAGGTACCCGCACGACTTAGTGAAAACGGGTCGTGACACTGATAAAGATGATGAACCCCAAGGCGAAGCTTCCAAAGGTGACCAAAGGCGACACCCAGAAGTTCTCCTTCTTGAGCAGGTCCGGGTTTGACAGTGAAGCCTCTAGCAGCTCAAGTGAAGGGGGAAATGAGGCGACGAGCAGGGCGGTAGCATAAGGGTTCTTCCCCTTACTTATGGTTTTGCCCTGTTAGGGCCTTTATTTCAAACAATGATTTTTCTTTTTGGTTTATTGATGGCTTGTTTAAACAATTTGCTTTTAGTGTTTTCGTATTTTGGTTTGGATATTGGGTTGTCATTTTGGTGACTCTTGCCCTCGTTGGGCCGGATGTTTTAATGAAAAGTGGTTTTGGAATTTCTGGCTTTCTTGTGTTTTTGCTGAGTTGAGCAGGTTGAAAATTTCTTTCAGCAGGGAGCACTGGTTACTGGAAAATTGCAATCACTCCAGCGCTCACTTTTCCGCTGTAGCGAGTGTGCTATGGCGAGGATTATCTCTGCAGCGGTGGAGTAAAGGAACATCGAGAGTCCGCTATATCGGGCTAAATCCCGCTATGGCGTATAGGATTCCGCCGGTACGGTATATTTCCTATAGGATACTTACGCCGCAGCGGTATTCCTATCACGGGAGCGAGACCGCTGGAGTGCATAGTTCACCGCTGCAGTGAGAATACTTAACCAGTGGGCATTCTCTGGTGCCCACCGGGATTGCACAACACAGGGAACTTATCGATTTACTTTCCATATGCACCCAAACAAACCACATATTGTTAACAAGAAACTACCACTAGATACCAATTGGAATCGCCCAGATACCAATTGGACTCGTCAAGACACCAATTGGAATCACCTAGATACCAATCGGCCTCAACTGGGAGATCAAAGAGACCTAGATAACATATAGGAAAGAAGAAAGGGAAGATTTCCTAGATGCCCTATAGCTTGTCGTGGATGGGTACGGACGTCAACTTACCATTCCACGAGACTCTACTAGACATTGATCTTGTACTTGTGAGACCGGTAACCTAGGCTCTGATACTAACTTGTCACGACCTAATTTACGGTTCGTGCGGCCACCTACCTTATCTCGCCTGGTAGGCGAACCCTTACCAATCATCCCATTAATAAAATCATTTGTAAAGTAAATACAATATAGGATAATTGATAATAAGCGGGATACATCATGACACTCTTTATTAATTTAAAAAATCACACTTTCCCAAGACCTAGTCTAGACATGTGCAAGAGCTTCTGCAATTCTGAGGAAACAACTAAAATAAAAATGACCCAACTTCTGCTATTGGAATGAGATATACAGAAGCTATAGGAAGATATCTACCACTTCAGCGAATGCAACCTTCAAGCAACAACCTGAAACATATCTACACCCCAAAAGGAATGTAGCAAGGGTAGCATCAGTACACCACACGTACTGGTAAGCATCATAGATTGACTAAGATTAGTTCACATAATATAGTACAGAATCAAGCGACATAAACAAATAAGTACAATCATACACACCTTTATAAACCCTATCCATAGATCACAATCCCGACATAAGCCTACCCAGATCCCTCTACCTCTATCACAATAAGGTAACAACAGGAATAAAGACTAGCAAACAACAATCAGTCTCAACTCAAGAAAGGCTCCTAGACCACCTAACTCTTAAAGATTAATGAATAAGAAACAACAAACCTTCATGTCAACCCATCCTAAGTAGAACCATTATACCTTACCTTCCGATCAACGATTAGACGGACTCAAAATTGGGCAAGTGGACACAACAGTCAGCGACCCCAACATGAACATCAACAATAATCCCCCACCAGTTATAAAAGTAGGAATGAGTCAAAATTCAATGGAACCAGTGATAGTATCACAACAGTACACACATGCTAATGGCATTGTTCACCGAATAGCCATGACCTGTAGGGGACTCATGGTGTCCATGTACTACTCACTCCAGAACTGACCACGGATCACGAGTTCATAACTAGGCCACATCCTCACCCTCTGTCAAATATGCCTTTGTGTGCCGATCACAATATAAATCTTAACACATTTCCCATTCAACATTCAATATGGAGCACAATCAGTAAATAATACCAATGCCAATGAATACACGATCCCAATTCCAATCAGTAATACCAATGTTAATGAATATAGGACCCTAATTCCAATCAATAATACCAATGTCAATGAATACGGGACCCCATGCCACAGTTCATGATAGACTCAAATAAATCAACTCAACAACAACCTGAATACACAATGAAGTCAAATACATTCAAAGTACGAGTCAACCTAGCATATGGTATAGCAAGACTGTATCGTGGACCACTCAGTGGTAGAACATCTCCCACAAACTAACTAAATCCACACCAAGAATATTGTCACACCCTTAATCCGATAGGGTGTGATGGGCACCCGACCCTTACTTTGGGCCGAGCGAACCCTCTGACTATCATAATACTCGTAGCCATAATGGGCCCTTAACCAGATCATAAATGCATAATGAAATTTTTTCGAAAAACGAACATACTTTATATCTTTTCGAATCAACCAAAACTTGCGACCGTACAAAATCTGTAATATCATGTATAACAATACAATGGCTTATGGAGCCGCTCACAACTGACATCTTATGCATACGACTCTGTCTGCAAAGTCTCTAACATGACTCAGATATCATAACACAAACAAACTCTAACTCGGCAGCACTCCGGAGGAGGTGGAGCTCGCCAATCCCGCTGGAACATCTTCTGCTAATATCTTTAGCTCACTTGGGTGTACCTGTGCGGCATGAAATGCAGCCCCCGAAGAAAGGGGGTCAGTACAGAATATGTACTGAGTATGCAAAGCGGGAAATCCATTAACAGAATCATAACCGGAACAAAAAAACCGCAGAAAACAAGTATAGGAACCGGAAAGTCATAACTTGCTTATGTAACACTTGTCATGAATATACATATGCCGGTGAGCAAATCATATCATAATCATGTCAATTCGGAAATCATATGCGAAGTACGTTCAAAACAGATTTAGTAGTCAGAATGTCAGAAGGCTTAGCTTATTTTATTTTATTATTTTTTTTTTTTGAAAAACATTTCTATCTCATATCTATGGAAAATAGATCATATCATAATAGCTGACATTAACCGATGTGGGATTCGCATAAACCAATGTGGGATTCGCCTAAACCAGTGCGGAATTTCGCCTCGCCACTGGGTTTGCCCCACCACCGGCTCCGAAATAAACAGATCGTATTTCGAATATATATATATATATATATATATATATATATATATATATATATATATATATATATATTAACACATAACGTGTATTATCCTCAAATTGTCACATTAAGCAGAATCATCATATTATCGTATCATCATATTATCGTATCATCAGATTATCATGTCATCGTTTCATAGCATCGTAATCTATCATATCATCGAAACGGACTCATTATATTATCGATCATCACATTATCAAGTCAACATGTCATCGATCATAGATTATCATATCATATTGCCTATGCGGTCCCCATAACGGACCCGGCGGACGGAACGTGGTCGCCCTCTCCGCCTTGGGCGCCACAACTTATCATACTTCGGAAGTTTTCATATCTCCCGCATCTCCGTCACACATCATATCATATATCTATCATATCATATCGGCAAACTCATCGGCGTTCGGTACACATCATAACACCATCATATTAGGCGCTCATCATACTTCGGAAGCTCATCATACTTCGGATTGTGCGCACGATAGTACCGGCCCGGGACTCGGCGAAGGGAATAACAAAAATGTGCACGAGCAGAATCGTGGGATCTATATGCCATTCAAAACATTCATACAGATTCCATAGAATAATCAAACAAATCTTCATTTACAAGCCAAAGCAATAGTCAAATCGAGTTTCTTCCGAACGTTACTCGGAAACATATCAAATAAAACTTTATCTATCATAGTTACGTATCAAAATCATATGCATACGGATTCTCATTTCTTACACTTACACAGACTTAACAGAATAATCAGACAAATTATCATTTACAAGCCGATGGCATTGACCAAATCAAATCTCTTCCACATATTATCCGGGACTTATCAAATAGAACTTTAGGCATCATAATTACGTATCAGAATCATATATATACGAATTCTTATTTCAGACTTAACAGATAAATAAGTAATCACATGCGGGGGTCGGATTGTTAACTTTATTAGGTTCTTTTAACAAGTCATCAGAACTACACAACAGAATGTCTTGCGGGCCCACGGACAAGTATCAACCGATCCGAGCCCGCCTTGGAACATTATAATCTTAATACGCTACAGAACCTCCTACGGACATATCGAAGCGATCCGAGCCTTCCTATGGAAGTTACGGACGTTCGTAGTTTCAAACTCTTTTATGAACAAATCTTTCCATGCATATTCATTTTTAGTCATACAAAGGCATAAGGACCACAATTTGACTACATTATAAATACGGATATCGGGAAACAAATAAGAATCACGGACATGCTCGGATCGCAGGAGTAGAGTTACCTCGGGGATCATATCATAGCCTATTCATACTAAGACATGCCAAAGAAAGAGAGGTGAGCTTTACATACCTTGGTCGCCCTTTATGCTAATCCAAACTTACGTCTCGGCTTCACACGATCTACAATATTGTCATTAAGCATCATCCATTAGCCATAACACTTAAGAATCCAATTCCAAATTAGCACTTTGTCTACAAAAATTTTGGTCACTTTATAAATCCATCAAAGAATTCAACTCGGCCAAATCAACAACAACCAAACCAACAACCATATAGCCAACACCAATAACCAATTTCAAGTGGGTTTTAACACTAACAACTCCTTACCACAACATTCGACGACATTGAGTTACATTCAATTCAACTACATACTTTCAAGCTAACATCGACATTCACATATTCATTTATTAATCCGAGATCATTTCATCGAAATTCAAGAATACTTCCAACAATCCACAAACTATCCAAATCAGCCCATTCAACCTACAATGTAGCCGAAACCTTCCAACCCAATTAAGAACATTCATAACACATTTTCTTCTTCCAAATTTATAAACTATATCAACAATTCCACATATCAACAACATTATTTTTCACAAATTCAAGAAACTACATTAAGATCACATTAACTCTCAAATCAGCCCACATAATTACGACTTCCATTTGAGTCATCAAACCTTCATTTTACATCATAATATCCACAACGACATCACTAGAACACTAAATAAAATTTCATCCGTTCCTTGTCTCCAAAACAGCCCAGTCACGGGTTCATCATCAACATTATAATTCAATTAATTCCATTCATTTCTTCATACAACAACACGTCCAAACCATCTACAAACCATGCAAAAGAGGATAGAATCTTACCTCCTTCCACTTGCTTTCTTCATTCTCGGCTAGGTTGCTCTTTGCAAAAACAAATGGTTTTCTTCTTCCAACAACTACTCCATATGATAGAGAGCCTTCCAATTAGTAGAGATACAAGGAGAGATTAATTTTCCCAATCAAACTTGGGAGGCACCATTTTCGGCCAACCCTGGTAGCCTCCCTTCTCTTTTTCTTTTCTCCATCTCTCTTGAATTTTCTAGAGCTTATGGATGAAAAATATGTCTTGCATGCTCATCACTTGTACACACACACACACACACATATATATATATATATATATATATATATATATATATATATATATATATATATATATATATATATATATATATATATATATATGGCCATGCACGGTCACACCCCTTTGCTTTCCCCTTTTTTTTTTTTTCCAATTTTCTCTCTAATTTCTAGAAATTTCTTTAAATGAAAATAATAAAGATGATTTAATGGTGCCCATAATATATTATATATTTCCATAAATGATGAACAAATATGGCCCACTCCACCTTAGCCTTTAATTTCATGAACTTTTAACTTTCCAAAATTAATTTTTTTAACTTCCACATTTTCTTTAATATCTCCTTAATCCAACCAACAAAATCATAATATGACTTGTACCTTAAATCAAGGTTGGAAAATAGCCCTGTCATTAACTTTCCGCAATTGACCCGGAATATTCAAATATACAAAATGCGAGGTATAACATCCTTCCCCCCTTTAGAACATTCGTCCTCGAATGTTCAACTAATCTTACGGGGTTTCATAAGCACCTCGGGGGAGCTCCCTTTTATAGCTATTGCCATCCTTCATACTATCTCTTAAGTTGCTCTCCAATACCATTCTCTTGTCATACTCTTTTTCTTCATACACATCCATTTTCTCGTGTCTGTCATTCGAGGTTTTTGCAAAACTTCTCACACGCCTCTAACACCGTCCCCGACTTTATACACTTATTGTTGGTTTCCCGATTTTACTAACTTGTTTCCATTAGGGGGGGGTCTCATTTGTAGCCCGTGCGTCCATATCAAACACACTACCGTATCAACGTTTCTATCTCATCCTTACATTTCTCTCTCCCGCTTCCCCCTTTGGGGTATGCTTATACCATTATCCATTTATACATTGCCTCATGTCCTTATTTCCAATCTCAATTAGACAACGCACACGGTGTGAAAATTCTCTTAACAAACTTATCTTTATGATCTAGCCTCCTTTGTGTCGTTCAGAACACTCTACTCTTACATAGTCCTTCTCTCATTTCCAAAACGTATCCTGTTCGTTCACATTTTATCTGTATCATCCCAATCATTTTCTAGCATTCATTCTGCCTTGTTCCTCGTCTTTCTATAACTTGGCCTTTCACTGTCCCGTCACTTATAGCACTCGTGTCCCCCCGTTACACACGTCTTAACCTATTACTATACCGTTGTCCCGCTTCCTTTTATTTCCTCTTTCCGTTAACTCCTTTTCTTCACCGACCTGATCCGGCCCGTTCTACGCGTCCTCTTAAGGTTTCTGGTCACCCTGCATACTCCAACTCCCCTTAGGTTACTCCAACTTCTCCTTTACTCCTTATGTCTAAATTTCATAAAATTTTCAAAATACTTCCCAGGGGGGTCACCCATCCTGAAATTTCCCTCACTCCAGCACGCTTAACTTTGAAACTTTGAGGAAATACGATGCTTTAGCGCCCGTATGATTGCGTCCACCTCACCGCACGACCTTCAGCACATAATATTGAGTAAGTCGGGATCTTTAACATATTCCCGAAATGCCCTCACAACACATCTCACCGACTGTCTTATCAATACGTTCCTATTCGTCACAATTCTTTTTCCTTCATACCCTTATCTTAGTCATGTCACTTTATCCAAACCTGCCAATCCTTTCTAAATCATCGCCTAGTAGCACAAGTCTTTCCAAATTTCTTCCTACCATATTTCCACCGACGTCTTATTTCCTATGTCACTACTCATTCCACGCCTAACTTATTCCTAGAAGCGCCGTACTTTACAGTACTTAGTCAACTTTCATCGCTGCTATTAACATGACTTTTTCGAAATATCTTCCAAACTTATATCTCATTCTCGTATTATTTCTAGAAAAATTTCGGCAGAGTTTCCTCTGTATTTCTTACTATCCCAAAACCTGCACGCAGGAGATACCAACAGTGCCTCACAGGGCCATCATCATATATACATATCATGTCATATCATATCGTATCATAGCCACACAGGGCTCTCAATATTCATAAAAGGCTAAAAATATTAGACTTACCTCATATGCTCATCACGACTACACGTGTTACACTTTCTCGCTTACTTTCCTTTTCAATGTTCAACTTCACATTTCAATCGTACGTCAATACCATACTTGACATATAACTTTCATACCTTTACTTACCTGCGTGCTTGGTAACTTTCAATACCGCTAGTCGCTTCCGTCTGTCAACACCATTTTTCTGCCGAAATCAAAGGTTAGTATCCGGAATCTTATTTCCTATGACTTGGCTCTATAGCACGATCTAAGAGGCGAAAGAATAGTAACAACCCTAGATGCCCCGTATCCTCCTGTTTATAAATGTAGCCGGCTTCACACCATAACCAGGACTCTACCGGACACAACTTTGCAGACAACCCCCTAGGACGAACTGCTCTCATACCAATTTGTCACACCCTTAATCCGATAGGGTGTGATGGGCACCCGACCCTTACTTAGGGCCGAGCGAACCCTCTGACTATCATAATACTCGTAGCCATAATGGGCCCTTCAACTCATGATCATAAATATAATGAAAATTTTTCGAAAAACAAACATACTTTATATCTTTTCAAATCAAACAAAACTTGCAACATACAAAATTGTAATATCATGTATAACAATACTACGGCTTATGGAGCCGTTCACACCGACATCTTATGCATACGACTACGTTTGCAAAGTCTCTAACATGACTCGATATCATAACACAAACAATATTTCGACTCGGCGGCACTCCGGAGAAAATGGAGCTCGCCAATCCCGGCGGAACATCTTCTACTAATATCTTTAGCTCTCACATGGGTGTACCGCGCGGCATGAAACGCGACCCCGAAGAAAGGGGGTCGGTACGGAATATGTACTGAGTATGCAAAGCGGGAATTCCATTAACAGAATCATAACCGGAACAAAAAACCACGTAAAAACAAGTATAGGAACCTGAGAGTCATAACTTGCCTATGTAACACTTGTCATGAATATACATATGTCGATGAGCAAATCATATCATAATCATGTCAATTCGGAAATCATATGCGAAGTACAGAAAACAGATTTAGTAGTCAGAATGTCAGAAGGCTTAGCTTATTTTTTTTTTTTAAAACATTTCTGTCTCATATCTATAGAAAATAGATCATATCATAATAGCTGACATTAACCGATGTGGGATTCGCCTAAACCAATGTGGGATTCTCCTAAACTAGTGCGGAATTTCGCCTCGCCACTGGGTTTGCCCCACCACCGGCTCCGAAATAAACAGATCGTATTTCTGAATATATATATATATATATATATATATATATATATATATATATATATATATATATATATATATCACATTAACGAATCGATTCTCAAATTGTCACTCGATTATCGTTAATCATCATATTATCGTATCATCGATTATCATGTCATCGATTATTAGGATCAGATTATCATATTATCAGAACAGACTCATTATATTATCAGATCATCACATTATCAAGTCAACATGTTATCAGATCATCGATTATCATATCATATATCCTATGCGGTCCATAATAGGACCGGCGGACGGAACGTGGTCGCCCCTCCGCCTTGGGCGCCACAACTCATCATACTTTAAAAGTTTTCATATCTCTCCCGCATCTCCGTCACACATCATATCATATATCATATCATATCATATCATAAAAGGAAACTCGTCCGGACACATCATAACACCATAATATTAGTCGCTCATCATACTTTGGAAGCTCATCATACTTCGCATTGTGCGCACGATAGTAACCGGCTCGGGACTCGGCGAAGGCAATAACAAAAATGTGCACGAGCAGAATCGTGGGATCTATATGCCATTCAAAACATTCATACAGATTCCATAGAATAATCAAACGGATTATCATTTACAAGCCCAAGCAATAGTCAAATCGAGTTTCTTCCGAACGTTACTCGGAAACATATCAAATAAAACTTTATCTATCATAGTTACGTATCAAAATCATATGCATACGGATTCTCATTTCATACATTTACACAAAATCAACGTAATAATGAGACAAATTATCATTTACAAGCCGATGGCATTGACCAAATCAAATCTCTTCCAGATATTATCCGGGACTTATCAATTAGAACTTTAGGCATCATAATCACGTATCAGAATCATATATATACGAATTCTTATTTCAAACTTAACGAGATAAATAAGTAATCACGTCGGGGGTCGGATTGTTAACTTTATTAAGTTCTTTTAACAAGTCATTAGAACTATACAACGGAATGTCTTGCGGGCCCACGGACAAGTATCAACCGATCCGAGCCCGCCTTGGAACATTATAATCTTAATACATTAGAACCTCCTACGGACATATCGAAGCGATCCGAGCCTTCCTATGGAAGTTACGGACGTTCGTAGTTTCAAACTCTTTTATGAACAAATCTTTCCATGCATAATCATTTTTAATCATACAAAGGCATAAGGACCACAATTTGACTACATTATAAATACGGATATCAAGAAACAAATAAGAATCACGGACATGCTCGGATCGCGGGAGTAGAGTTACCTCGGGGATCATATCATAGTCTATTCACACTAAGACATGCCAAAGAAAGAGAGGTGAGCTTTACATACCTTGGTCGCCCTTTATGCTAATCCAAACTTACGTCTCGGCTTTACACGATCTACAATATTGTCATTGGACATGATCCATTAGCCATAAGCATTAAGAATCCAATTCAAAATTATCACTTTGTCTACAAAAATTTCAAGAAGACATCTCCCCTATATATTCATCAACCCCGAGAATTCAACTCGGCCAAATCAACAACAACCAAACCAACAATCATAATAACAACATCAATAACCAATTTCAAGTGTCCAAACCACGTAACAATCCTTACCACAACATTCCAACATTGAGTTACATTCAATTCAACACATACTTTCAAATTCATAAACTATATCAACATTCCGCATTTATTAATCCGATCATTTCATCGAAACAAGAAAACTATAACAATCCACAAATATCCAAATCAGCCCATTCAAACAATGTAGCCAAAATTCCAACATGAATCATTAAACACATTTTCTTCTTCCAAATTTATAAACTATATCAACAATTCCATATATCAACAACATTATTTTTCACAAATTCAAGAAACCACATTAAGATCACATTAACTCTCAAATCATCCACGTGTGTGATCTCATGGTTGGGTCATTTTCTGACAAACACCCAAACATGCTAGATTCAACTAACTCTCCACTCCTACACACACGAGACCGTATCCACACTTGTTTATCGACACACACATTTATACTTCACCTACAAGATATTTAGGATGTCATCTTTCTTTCTCGTTCTAGATCATGCGACAACCATATTATTAGGATAATCCCTTCCTAACTTACCTCTTTACTTAGTTCTTCAAGTTGGTCATGAGCCGAACCTTGAACCAACACTTGTTCGGGGAGACCACTCCACCCGTGAGGACTCCACCACGGCTTATACACCTTCACCGGGATTAAAAATCTTGAGGCCGAGCTAATTACACCACCAATCAAATTCCATAGGGTCTGTCGGGATCGGGGGGACGCCGAACCCCCCTCTCGGGGTTCTCTATCTTTCTTGAATTCTCTTAGCTTGCAAAATAATGAATAAGCCTCATGTTTTCCTCACTTGCTCATATATATATATATAATTATAGGCACATGACCTATCATGTGCCGGAGGCGATTTCCCTTCTTTTCCTTTCACGATTTTTTCGAATTTTCTAGAAATTTCCTTAAGTAATCAAAGATGAATTTTACTCACTTAGTCATCTTTTTTTTAGGATCACAGGATTTTGCATCATGTTGCCATGGTTGAGGGAATTCGAGCTTTTTCAATAAGTCATGAATAATAATTTCCAAATTAAGTTTGTCCTTAATGCTTCAGTCCCGGGGAATAATGTCTACAAGCAGGATGCTCCCTTAAAGCAAAACCGGAGAATGGCCTCGAAGCCTTAGCTTCGGGCCGATTGTCTTAAAATATTCCCGGACAAAATGCGAGATATAACATCCTTCCCCCTTGAGACATTCGTCCTTGAATGTTCGAGATTATAGTCTCGAGGTCGACTCGTCGACACCCTGGGGAGCCTTTTTCATAGTGGGACATCCGATACTATCTCTTAAGCCATCCAATACCATTTTCTCATCATCCGTATTTGATTGACACGTCCATTTTCTAGTGGCTTCTCAACGTTCGAGGATATTGTTCGGGTGCAAGCATATGCACAGGGGGTTGATGTTACACCTCGGAAATTTCTCCGTGCTTGTGTGAGGGGTAGAATTATGGAAGACTTGAATATATGGTGTTTCGCTAGGGCGGGAATGGCTAAAGATGAATTTCTGGAAATAAGAAAGTTGCGAAAAATTTTCTGTCCAGTGGTCGTATATGGCACTATACGGCCCGTAAAGTGATTTACGGACCGTATAGTGCAATCGTCCTCCAGTTGCCAAAATTCCAGCTTTCTGTTAAGTGTGAAATGGTTAAATACGATTTGGAGGACGGTCCGTATACTAGTTTACGGACCGTAAACCTCGGTCGTAAAATGCCATGTTCTCCAGTTCAACTTTCTGTCTTTTTGAATTGGTTAAATACGTCCACAGTGGACGGACCATAAACCACAACACGGTCCGTAAACTGCAAATTACGGCCATTGTTCATCCCGACAGTTTTCATTAAAGACCAGATTTTGACTTATTAAAAAGGGAATTGGGCTTCTTTTCACTTCATTTTTCCACCAACACGGTTCAAGAGACTTCTAGAACTCTCCAAAATATTCCTCCACAAGAACTCAAGAGAATCAAAGGAAAAACAAAGAATCAACCCCATCAATTCATGAAACCAAGTATAAGAACACAACAAAGGTCATCTAAGTGGAGAAATCCCCAGAAGGAAGAACTAGGGTTTTGGCTAAGCGAAATATTTCAATTTAAAGATTTTCCAACCACCATCCAAGGTAAGTTTTATGATTATTCTACATTGTTTGAAGTATTGGGAAGCTTAGACACTTGAAATATAAGGGAACATAGAAATGGGTCATTGTGGGTGAATAGTGACACAAGTGAATAGTAGTTGACTTGAATTAGGAATATTGAAGGGTTGTGATTATTATATGCTACAAATGATGTTTATATCACGAAACGAGTATGAAACGCACGAAAACGCAAGGAGGAGCTAGAAGTAGAAATAAAGGGGGAATTGGAGAAAATGGTGGTTTTTGATAAATGTACGTAAACGACGACTTTTGGTTGCGACATTGTGAATAATGTTAGGAACATTGGGAGTGGATATAGAACATGGGAAAAGTAGTATAGACAACGAAAGCACTGCCCAACTCTTCTAGAACTAGTGACGCGTTCTTGTCATTAGCTTACTAAGTGTAATACGAATTCTCTTATGAAGGTAACGACGCGATATTGAAGAAGAGCAAGCGAGCGATAACCTAGCTAAGCGACCAAGGTATGTGAGACTAGTCTCTTCTTTCCATGGCATGAATTTTGTAGCATGATTTCCTTCTTCTTCGTGGACTCCTTAAATCCCGAAAAGCTTATGACCACGATTTGCTACACAAGGTAATGAGTTAGAGTACGCAAAGACCGATGGTCGTGATATGATGTTATTCATTGCACACACTCACCTCATATACTAATCCCACCGAGGTGAGGGAATGCTTATAAACGTTCATAAAGGAATCGAGAGTTCACGACCTCGCGTCACCCCGATGAAGTATAGATGTCCTAAAGGTTTTCATATATATGTATTACGATAAGTATACCATAATGAGCATATGATGTCAAGCCACGATAAAAGTATGATGCATTCTTGAGATGATTAATAGTAATGTGTAATGATTGATTTTGTAAGGATGATATATACACCGCGCCTAGTTGGCCGGGCAGTCACCGCTAAGGCGGGCAGCTATATACACCGCGCCTAGTTGGCCGGGCAGTCACCGCTAAGGCGGGCAGCCATATACACCATGGCCAGTTGGCATGGGCAGACACCACTAAGTGGGCGGCATGAGGAAAGACCCGGACGCGGGCAAATGTTATTGATGATCACACCGTACCGATAAGGGCGGGCAGTTACATATTATGCATATGTGAGATTATGATGAGTATGAGTAAGACAGCATGCATTAGTTCTTTCAAAATTGTTATTCAGATATTTCATATGATGTTCACACTATGTTAGCCTTTGCTTTCCCTTTCGTTTATGTCTCTCATACTCGGTACATTATTCGTCTTGACGTCCGTTTCTTGGATATTTTGTGTTCATGCCCGGGTAGACGAGGAGCTGAGCTTGACCCAGATCCGTAGTTCCGACAGTTGATTGAAAGCACCCCATTGTTCGGAGGTGCTTATGACTAATTCTTTTGTTGTATATATATCTATTTTGGGTATGACGGAGCCTTGTTCCGTCTATATGTACAGTAGGTCAATAGAGGCTCCTAGACACGCAGTGTGGGTCGGATGGTCTCACAGGATAGCATTATTATGTATATATGCATATATGTTTTGAAGGCCGAAGGGCAAATGCATGCAAGTATTTATGTTCCATATAGAGGGTATGTATTCCCTACAATTGGCGTATAAGATTTGCGAAAGGATCAGTAACGATCAGGAGGGATAGTAGAGTGAGCGGTGCTCGTGGTTAGCCTCGGGTACCCGTCGCGGCCCCTAGCTGGGTCGTGACAAAGTGGTATCGGCTTCGATTCGCCTAGGAAGTGTCTAGGAGCCGTGTCTAGTAGAGTCTTGTTTATGGTGTGTTGCGCGCCACGCTAATAAACAAGGGGCTACGAGGCATTTAGGAAAATGACCGTCTTTCTTCTTATGAAATCGTGCGATAGAGCCATGCGTAAGAATTGTATCCTCCCCTAATAGCGTGTTGTGATTTCGGGAGATGCGCCAAAAGGAAAAGCTAAGGCCCCGGAAAGGGCAAGACTACGACTAAAAGGCAAGCGAACGAGAGCCTCCGATGAATGTGGAGGAAGGTGAATCCCAAAATGAGGCCTCTCCGATGCGAGAGGGACAAGGAGGAGCCTCGGCTCCAAATCCTCCACCGGTTGCTTCGGGTCGACAAGTGACCGAGGCTATGCGGTTATTGACCCGGTTGGTCGCCACTCGAGGCGCGGCGGCAAAATGTGGGGCCGAGTGATCGTTCATCTAGTGCGAGAGCCGTGATTTTATGGCCCTAAATCCCCGGAATTCTTCGGGTCAAAGCCGGAGGAAGATCCGCAAAATTTCGTTGATGAAATGTCCAGGACTTTACGCGATTATTCATGCTTCCGAGACCGAGTCCGTGGAGTTGGCTTCTTATAGGCTCGCGATGTGGCGGTGTTGTGGTACAAGAATTGGATAGCAACGAGAGGCGAGAATGCATCTCCTCCCGTGTGGCAAGCAGTTTGAGGATGTCTTTATTCGTCACTATCTACCACCCGAAGTTCGCCGAGCTAGAGCGGACAGCCCCCGAACCTAAAGCAAGGGAGCACGAGCGCCGAGAGTAGGAGTATGAGGTTCAATTCGTTGGCAGTGTATGCTTCGGCCCTTAGTGGCGACATGGGAGACCGGGTTTATCGATTTGTGAGTGGACTAGGGCCACATATATATAAAGAATGTTTGACGGCCTTTGCAAGACGGGATGGACATTTCCGAATACGTGCCCGTGCCCGGGGTCTTGAGGAACCACAACCGCCCGAAAGAAGTGATCGTGATGCGGCGGAGAACGGGCGAAGGCCGGATCTATGGGGGCGAGTAGTGAGTATGGGGGATGGAGACGGACATATTCTAGGCACCGGGTTAGTCGGCGGCCGCGCCTCCTAGATTCCCCGAGATAGGAGGGTTGATCGCTCTTTTCAAACGGGACGGGCCGAGTTCGAGGGCCTCCGATTCTCGGTTGGGGACTACGGTCGAACAGAGACCTCCGGTGCCGCGATGCGAACGGTGTGGTAGGTTGCATTCCGGACGGTGTCGTACGGGGTTCGGATGCTTGTTATACGTTTGTGGGCGGGTTGGTCATATGATGAGAGATTGCCGTCGGCGGGCGGGGGGTGGGACTCGGCCTACGGTTCGATGGCGGGTTCGTCCTCGGCACGCCCGACAGCCACGGACTTCGCGGTTGCGGCGGGCAGAGGTAGAGGCGGAGGGGAGCATCCACTTCGGGGAGGTGCCCGGCCCGTGTATATGCACTAGCGGGTCGACGAGGATCTTGAGTCCTCCCCGAGACGTTGTTACGTGTACCTTGATTATATCCTCGTGACGTATATGCTCGATCGATCCGGTTCTACCTTTTCATATATTACTCCGTATATTGCTGATTGTATTGGGATGAGACCCCGAGCCAATTAAACCTTTCGAGGTATCCACTCCGGTCGGTGATCCCGTAATAGCGAGACAAGTGTATAGGGGTTGTGTAGTGGTTATATGTGATCGCCAGACAAAGGCGGATTTGATCGAATTAGAAATGATTGACTTTGACGTAATCATGGGTATGGATTGGCTAGCATCGTGCTACGCTAATGTCGATTGCCGAGCGAAAGTGGTCCGATTTCAATTCCCGGGAGAGCCCATACTTGAATGGAAGGGTAATACAGCTTCCCCAAGGGGTAGTGTTACACCTCGCATTTCGCGCGTATTCGGAAAATTGGAAATAATTCGGAATGTTAAGTAATAAGGCCTTAATTGGATATTTCTTAATGTGCATGTGGTGTTGAAGGAAATATTGTCGCGGAAATATTAAGGAAGGTTAAGGGCAACATTGGAATTTTGGAAATTTATTTCGGGAACTACAAAACATGGAATA